>NC_068992.1:67944487-67952659 GCF_001194135.2 Octopus bimaculoides
TGTGAATGTCACTATTGTTCTTTTTTCCTTTAGAGCATTTGCGAAATGTGTTTTTGTTGTGCTGGCGGACATGTTCTTCTGGATATTTTTGTTTATGTTGGTGTATGTACTGCCTGGTTCAAAGGTGGTGGTAGTGGCAGCAGAGTTTGTTGAACAGGTGATGGTGTCATTGCTGACGGCCGATAACTTTACGTGCTTGTTGTTGCCGTTGGTGGTGGTGATGATGGCGTCAGCAGCAATGGTGCTTACGTCAGAGACATTTCTGACGGTTTTTACGCATGGTTTTGTAACCTTGGTTACAGTTTTGTTTTCGTTGTTGGTGGTGAGAGGGCTGTTAGTAGCTGCAATCACCGTCTTTGTGACGTTTACAGCAACTGCGTTCCTGTCACTGTGTGAGTACGCGCTATTCTGTTCTTTTTTTTCTCTTCTGGCATCTGAAGCCTCGGGAAATGCTTGTCAAAAGAACAAGACAAGCGTTACAAAATTATGTTTCTCGACATTTTTCAAATGCCAAGAAGGAAATTTTTGTATTTTGCTAGGGCCGAAATTGCTCCTGAAAATACGCACAAATGAAGCCTAGGTGCTTCGCAACAAAATTATTTAGAAATTCCAACAAAATGTGGACAGTAAAAGGCCAAATAAACGTTTACCTTCGCAGCCGATGTGGCAGCACGTCCGTGAGAAGAGGTAGGTGTAGGTGTGTGTGTGTGTGTGTGTGTGTGTGTGTGTGTGTGTGTGTGTGTCTATGTGAGTGAGTGAGTGAGTGAGTGAGTGAGTGTGTGTGAGCGCGAGCGCGTGAGCGCGTGTGTGTGTGCGTGCGCGTGCGCGTGCGCGTGTGCGCGTGTGTGTGCGTGCGTGTGTACAGCTTTATAGTATACTATCAACAAACGACAACTATGAGTTGCTTCTACGTTCTGTAAGCTCAATTCTATGGAGCTAACGAATCCTGGTGCCCTACATATAGAAAATATCTAGGCTGTAGTGAATACTTCAGCTGATCCTGGCCTCGCCCTCTCTCTCTCTTTCTCTCTCTCTCTATATATATTATATATATGTATATTTACATGAAATGCCATGCTCGAGGATATGACAAGTAAATGTGGGCAGAATCGAACCCATATCCTTGTGATACAGATCGCAGCCCACCCACTACCAGGTGAAACGCCTTCCTAGCCATGCAAATGACTATGAAATATGTGCCGAGAAAAATTAATGATGCTGTCTAGAATTTCTTCTGCTGATATTTCAGCGCAGTATTATCTGCCTACCCGCATTAGTATTCCAATATCTAACATATAATTTTCTCCATCGTACCATTCTCTTTTTTTCATGTCATGTAACAAAAAATATCGTAGGTTATTGCCTTGGAAGTCAAAGAAAATCCAAAGTGTTCACAAGCTAAAATATTGCAACACTTGACTCGACTTTTATATTATATATGCAAAGATTTGAATTAGTGTGTATTCTTTCTTTATGAATTTACGAATAATTATCTTTATTCATCGGAGCGTTTCACTTTGCAGTTCACATAACCGATCACTTTAATAGTTTCTCTGAGTATTTATTGCATTTTTCGAACCATTTTTTTCCTTGGTATTTATTTCCAATGATTCAGGCATGTTACATTATATTTCTTAGCATGATGTGTACCGAAGAGAATAATAAGCAACTAAGAACATTGGAAGATAGAAGGAAGAGAAAAGAGAATGAAGCAATTAGGAGTTGAAAATTTATGGAAAGGGAAAAGAAAAGAAAGAAATATATGCATGACGAAATCTTCATCCAAATTATCAAACTCTTGTATCTTTCTGAATATGTAAAAGAGACGTCAGTAATAACGTTAAAAATTAATGATTTATTTAGAGTAATGAGCTCACGCATATTTAAACTTCTGGGAGTTATGTATTCCATATTAAATTCAATTATTAACATAATTGAGCTCACCATCAGGTTTCCATTCCTACAATGTGCTACTTCAATTCAATTACAAACCGAATGCCGTTAGAAGGAAAATAAAACTTAACTTCAAAGATGAAAGCCATAACAGTGTGCTGGATATAACAAACGACTTCTGCAATTCTTAATGCAATAAGATTTCAATTTCCTCCAATAGAAATCTTCCCGAATTGTCCTCACGTTGTTTTGCATCTGTCATATAAAGAGGTCTTTCCACACGCATCAGTTTCGATCTTTCAAAAAGGAACACCTCCTTTATATTAGTCATATCATCAGCATGTAACCTTCTTCGGAAGTATATATATGCATGTATGTATGTGTATTTGAGTATGTGTATCTGCATCTAAGCACCCTCTATAGAAGAAATATTTTCAAATTTACGTGAGACAAAATAAACATAGCTATTGGCATTGCATTGTCTATCTGATAAAAAAAATTCACTTCATTTAGAAGATTGAAAGTTAGTATTATAATCCAACCACCACAGTAAAGAAGAATATGACAAAATGACAATTTCCCTGGATCTTGTGATAACAGAAACAAACAAAACAGCAGTGATGTCACACATCATGTGACTTGAGAGCAACTGTAGTATTGTTCAACAACTCCGAAGAAGGTTCAATGAAATTTATCGAAGAATGTGTTTATATGGTGAGGAGATTTCTTGCATTCGCTCCAAATTGCTTGGAACTATTCGATAAGCTGTGAATAAACACAAAGAAACTGAGATAACTTGGATCTTTTAGTGAAATTAAAACTTGAATTGTTTATGGTTAACCTCAACAAAATCCAGAGATAACATGTCCGACTTTTACGAATACACATTTAAAGTAACACGTAGACAGAAACAGGTTTGATCGTATAGTTAAGACAGTTCTTTTACTGAATCACTTGGTTTCAAGATCTATTCCTCAGCGCAATGCTCCTTGAGAAAAAAATGCATTTAGAATTAACTTAAGTCTACCCAAGATATACACGTAATCAAGAGTAAATGAGAAACATGTTGAGGACCCCGTGGAAATGTCCCAGCAGTCATGCTTATTTAACAGCACGTCATGAAGGCCTTTATTCAGCTTTGTTTTACCTATGAAATTTGGTCGCAAAATATGAACAATTATTAGCATGATCCACTGATTCTTATTTCAGCGCAACACACGTCTCGTGTATTTCTGTTAAGTTGTACTCAAATATTTTAGCTTTGAATTTAGGAATGTCTAGCAGCGAGAAACAAACGGCGATGCACAATTATCACTAAGAATTTAATGCAAATACTTCCTTGGAAGTGTTTTCTTACAAATAACACTTTCTGGTAATTGGTCTTAGTTTTCCATGTGAGGTGCAATTTTAAATGAAAATTTTTAATAGGTTTCCGATTCTGTGTAAGAAGCGAAAACCAATGAATATTAGATACGAAAGCTTTGAGCGACAAAAATAAATTAAAGCTCAAAACATTGAAATTGAGAAAGAATCCGTAATGCCTCCCATTCGATGTGAGAGATTTGCAATGAAGAGGAGATAATGAGAATGAGTTAATTCAGTGTTGCCAGCACGGTAACAAAATTACTATTAATTAATCTAGAATTCTCGGTTCAGGATTCGTATTGGTATTTAAATAAATAAACGTACAATACAGTGCAAATGAATCTTCGAGTCCGGGTGATGGAGATATACTGGTAAAACGTGGTGTTTTGTATTTATTATTTCTTACAATATATGTTTGTGAATTATACACTCATCTAAGTATTCAATGTGTCAAAATGTTATGAATAGATGCCTAAATTCATAAACATCAATCTTTCATCTTTGAACGTTATTCATTAGTGATATTAGAACTAACGTTGTGATAAGGGAAGATAACAAATGGCAAACTTACTATCATAAATATGCGAGAATAAATGATACATTTCTCACAAATATAATAAAGTTGAAAGGGAAATACATGTTCTCAAATAGTTACATTAGTGGGAAATAGACACTTCAGTAGAAAATGTTAATAATTAAAGTTAGTGTACATTAAATAAGTTTCAAGTTTACATATAAAGCAGCCGGAAACAAAATACTATTATAACTACAGATCGATATTTCTTTTTTATTTCTCAGATTAGCAGCAACTAAATAAACTTCTCTTATATTCATATGAATTTATTTGTAATCGTATGAGACAGAATGTCGGTAGGAGGAAGATCATATATGTGTGAATGTGCATGTGCATGTATGTGTCTGTCTGTCTGTCTGTATGCGCGTGTGTGTTGTGTGTGTGTGTGTGTGTGTGTGGTGCGTGTATTTTTGTCTGTACAATTGAAATGCAAGAAATTCCCATGTGGAAAACGAAGTAACTGCGGTCAAATTCTTTAGATTAGGTTTAGCAAATTGACCTCCAGCAAAGCTAATCATTGTATACGCATTTTATAAAAGCATTCAAGTTTAGTTTCTTTATGGAAAGGATTTCACGATTGATTTGAAAAAGTTTTCAGTGAAAAGTATTGGTTTGTTTACCCCTCAAGACAAATGAATACTTTATTTCATTTCAACCATTGTACAACATATTGTGTGGGTTTGGTACTCTCTCAGCAGACAAGTTTATATGTCAAAGAAATGTTGGACATGTGCGCTTCTAAATATTAAAAGACATGAGGTTTAAATAAAGAAAATAACATTCTCGTTTTTTTATGGTGTCTTTTACAGACAAAGCATTTTTCTCAACATAGTAAAGTTATGCTCGATTTCTTATGGTATTCAACAAAGAAAAATATATTTCAGAGTCAGTACCTTAACAAAATTGGGCTTCGGAGGAACTCGCATTGATGAAGAACCATCATCATGTTAGATGCAGGAAGAGACGCTATGTGTAATACTAATCTAGCATGTTAGTTTAGAAATTTTAACATCAACCCACCTTTTCGTTGTCGTTACACCGGCACCCATGCATGCATACATACATACATACAGTGAAAAAGAGAGCACCTATGCTACACTTGTGGCGAAATCTGCAGTTATTCTATCCAGATTACAAATTCAGGTTTATACCTGTGATTATTGTGGCGTTGGGATATGTAACACACTGCCTAAATACCAACCTTGAGAAATTAGGCTTCTCAACACCAGAAAGGAGAAAGCTAATTCAAAGATTACAGATCCAATCCATCATTGGAACTGTAAAAATCTGTAAAACTTTCCTGAAGTTTATCATTTAAATATATATGAGCATATCTAGATATGCAACTATACGCCTGAGAATACATACACAAACGTACAAATCTGCACATACAGGTTAGAAATTGGTTCTCTATTGGAAAGAAATTTTGAAATAAACTGAATAATGACATACATACATGAAGAAAACACAAACTCTTCCTTTTTTTTCAATACTTCAGAAAATATTTCCTCGACGGAAATGCAAAACGTTTTGTCCGATAAGTTTCTATATTCATAATCACTTATATATTTGTCATCGCAGAAGCCTCTGCTTTTTTATTACTATATATATATATATATATATATATATACGTAAGATCCAGGGACACAAGTTTAGGATGTTTCTGAGCCTCAGGCAGTCTGTGGCAGGTATAGAAAACAAAAAGTCGATGGTACAATCAGAAACAACTACATTTATTGGAATGGAAGGATATGCACTTTATTCTCTATGAGATTCGATAAGCTTAAAGTTTCTCTATAGTTAATGTTCATACAAATTTTCTGTATAACTGTATAGTTTCTGTTGATACAAGTGAGAATAAAAACTCAAACTGAGGGTGTGGAATAGACAAAATGCAAGTTACATATGTTTCTTAGGTAGCTGATAAATAACTACTCAACTTACCTAAACATCAGGCCGAGAATAACTTAATTGGATGAAGGTTACATTATCGCTTGGAATTTCCGTGTTAACTTACTGCAAATGTGATTTGAAATGAATAAAGAACCCGGAAGGCCAGAAAACAAAAACGCTTGCAGAAATAACATGATCAAGTAAGAAAGGGAAAGGATGAGGTCAAATATGTGTGAGTGATCTGCAGGATCGTCAATTCGGGAAAATGTTGAGACAACCAACAAAATGCACGTATACTTGTTGCTAGGGTCACATCATCTTCGGTATCTCATGCTTCTCTTGTGTATTCTGCACATGGTGTAAAACTATCGATATTTATTTGTTCAGCATACTAACTAAAACCAAAAATAAAAAGAACGTGTTAGGGCTCCGAAGTAACTTTATTGTCTTCAAAGAATCAAAGGAAATCTAACCGAATACTTCATATGTGTGTGTATGTGTGGTGTGGTGTGTGTGGGGGAGGGGCGCGTCGCGAAGAATATAAATATTATATTAGACGTGTCATATTTCATTTTTGACCATGCGCCTATTATATCTCCAGACAGCACTTGTCACACTAAAGTGACTTCATTTACGCTGTTATAGAGAGAATAAATTAATTTTTCTTCAAAAGATATCTAAAGCTGAAAAGCACCGTTCTCTGTGATAAATGATTTCACAAAAGAGTTTCACACCACCAGTAAAGAAACAGGTACTAAACTTGTGATTGCGTGTGTGTGTTTGTGATTGCATTTGTGTATGTGTGTGTTTGCTTCCGTGTCTGAATGATTGAGAGTACGTTTGTGGCTGTGTGCATGCGTAGTCAGGTAGTTAGTACACACCACAATGTTTAACCTACCCTTCCGCCTCGTCTAAGATACACAAATTAATTTTTGTCAAAATCGGGTGTCCCTCGTTGCCTGTTAAGTAGAAACGTGTAGGCTGGCATTGCGTGAAAGCAATTCAAGTAACTAATCTTACTCTATACAATAACGAAGATTGCGTTAAATGTAATGATGTTTGTGGAATCTCTATCAACGGTAAGTATTCCGTCCTAACACTCCAACATCTGTAAAACTCTTCTCCAAACCAAGAGAGCATCCTTTACGGCTATATGACCAAATAAAACTTTCACATTATTTCAAGAGGAAAATATCGAAAGAATGACATTTTCTGTATGGTTGTAAAATGTGCCTCCTCTTTTATAGTTGTTCACGTTTATTTAACAAATCTCGTGTATTAACAAAATTTGGGTACTTATAGACATTTGTATATTGTTGGTATATTACAAATTACAAAATGAACAATAAGCTGAATTCATATTTAAAACAAAACTTATAACTGCCAGAAATGACAGGAATTGGTTTAAATGATCATATTTCTTAAAGTCGTGTAAACAAGAACTAGCAGGACCACTCCGGATACTCTTCCAGAGTTTCCTTGCAAATGGTAAACTTCCCAAAAAGCTGAAGGAAGGCACCATATGTCCTATCCATAAAGGTGAAAGCAGAGCAGAGGCTGGGAACTACAGGTCCATCTTTCTGACTTCACATATTAGCAAAGTCATGGAACGAATTGTCAGAAGGAGATTGATTGCGTTCCTAGAAGAAAATCACTTGCTGAATGAGACCCAGCATGGTTTCCGTCCAGGTAGAAGCTGCCTCACGCAGCTCTTGCAGCATTATGACTGGGTCCTGAAGCAGCTACTTGACCATTCAAATGTTGATGTGATATATCTCGACTTTGCAAAAGCCTTTGACAAAGTTGATCATGGCTTGATATGTCACAAGATGCGAAACCTTGGCATAGCTGGTAAATTAGGAGAGTGGCTGCATGACTTCCTGAATGGTAGAAGTCAGACAGTTGCAGCCAATTGAGAACTATCTAGGGAAACACAAATATTGAGCGGTGTTCCACAAGGAACTGTTCTGGGGCCACTACTGTTCATACTGGCCCCTCTGGACATGCCCACGCTCACTCGGAGAGCCACTGTCACTAGCTATGCCGATAACACAAAGATATCTCAGGCAATAAACACTCCTGATGATATTGTAAGCCTGCAGAATGACCTAAATGCAATATATGAGTGGGCAGAGCAAAATAATATGCACTTCAATGCAAAACAATTTCAAGTACTGCGCTACAAGACCACAAGTACCTCCCAACTGGCATACACAGGGCCTGGAGGTACTGCAATCCAAGAAACACAAACAGTAAGAGATCTGGGCATCAACATGTGTAGTGATGCATCATTTCACATGCACATTGTCAAGTTGACAGCAAGGTGCAGACAACTGGCAGGGTGGATACTGAGGACATTCCGTACAAGGGATCAAAAAGCCATGTTGACTCTGTGGAAGACATTTGTTCTGAGCCGCCTAGACTATTGCTCTCAGTTGTGGTCACCA
>NC_068992.1:67953002-67968295 GCF_001194135.2 Octopus bimaculoides
ACAGGAATGCCCGCACGGGTCGCCACTGCATGGTGTCAAAGGTACCGTCCACTGCATCTCACATAAGAACGAGATACTGCAGCAGCCTCGGTTTCAGAGGACCTCAGCTCTTCAATGCCCTGCCAAAACATTTGAGAGACATGCAAGACATGGATGCGGAGGTCTTCAAGACAAAACTTGACGCTTTCCCCTCCACGATACCAGACGAACCAATGGCTCGTAATGAGACGCAGTTTAGGGCAGCTATGTCAAATTCTCTTATACACCAGATGTGCCATCAAAACTCTTGATTGGACCATGTCAGGTTGGGGAAGAAGAGCCATGCAAGGAACGTGAAAATCATGGTGGTGCACCAGCATGACAGCAGCCAAAATACAGTAATTATAGGATAGTGTAGTTGAGTCAGCTACCTGAATTGTAATTTATTATTACTTCAAATATTATCAGACTTCAATCTACTAAGAAATCTCTGAGGAAAGAAAAGTTTCTTGAGTACTTTATCACTTGAAGATCCACTGGAGAGAGACCGCACACACAGACACAGACACAAATATTTGATAAGATGAGATACATCAAAACCAGTAATATTTTCTTTATATAATTTTTAAAATCATTTTCATTAAATTCCCTCTCAAATTGAAATGTCTTAGACTTACTTCTGTGGTATTTCCACCTTCATCCTTTATATATATATAAATATATATATACACACACACACACACACACAGTTGTATGCTTACATAGTTGTATAGATAGATCTTTAGATAGATGTATGTATAAGTAGTTATATTTGTTAGAGATGATTCGTCATTGCCACTACTGAACCAAAAATAAGCATGCAATAAAAAAAAAGATCACGAGTTTTGAAATCTTTGACATAGCTGCCAATAAATCTATAATCAAAACCATTTCTTAGTTCCTACTTGCTCGAAACTGACAAATTCTTACTTAACTTGAAATTCTAGACATTTCTCAGGTTAGTATTTTACAGTTTCTTTGACAGATGCTCCAAATAACATAGACACGTTTAGATTTTATTTTAAAATACATTTCTGTATGAGGCATACATAAAGGACAATATTCAGTTTTGTTTTCATTCATCTTTTCCACTCTTATATTACTTTTATCAATATCCATTTGAAATTTCGTAAGATGGTTTCCAATAGATATTTAAAAAATAGCAGAACCTATGTGCATGTATTTTACTTATTCTTCATCTTACAATGCATATGTATATAAAAGAGCAAAAGAAGACGAAAAGTAAAAGGAAGCATATATTTATTTCTTTGGAAGGCGACACGACACCGGTTATTCTTTCTAAGTCCGTAAAAGATTACAAACATTATCAATTTAATAGAGAGATATCACTTTAACAAGAGATATCGACCGTAAAGAATTTTATGGTGGTAGCAAAAGTAAATAGCAGTTGATGACAGTTATACAATATGTCAGATGTATAAACTTACAGAGATTGAGAGAGAATTAGTGTCCTACATTTTTAGCTTGACGTATAAACACCAACATGCTTATAGAAATATCAATTTATACACCAAACTACACGTGCAGAAATTGCGTATACAAAAACATAAGCATATAAAGATAATCATATATACATATTCGCATACATACATGTAGGAAATATATACATGTCTATTTAACTGAGTAAAACCTGACCATAGCTTTAAACAATATATTTTGGTGTTTGAGTATTTTTATGCTATGTTAAAGAATCATGATGAAATATAAGATCCGTTAATTCCATCGTGTCAGGATATATGAGAGCGCGCGCGCGCGCACGTGCGCGCACACACACGCACACGCGCACGCACACGCACGCACGCACACGCACGCACGCACACGATCCAAGAACTTTCTGAGATTCGAGGATTCAATAGACCGTTTAAAAAACGGTCTTTCAAGGAAAAATGGTGGTTTATTGGCGTAGAAAGTTATGTTTCATATGTTGGAGATCGATAAGCTAAGGGGTTACAAGGGTTGCGCTATGTATGCGAACAAATATTCAAATTTAGGGACTGTAGCCTGGATTTTACCTGTACTCCTCCCTATATATGTGTTCGCCCACGGTTTTGCCAACAACTACTACGATGGAAATTCTGAGGGCGAACACACAGACACAGGAAGAGTATCATATATTTTGGGGGGTTTTAGGACAACAGGGCTGATTTATGGCGCTGAGAGGAAGGCCCACAATGCTGCTAAAACTATGACACACACGCAAGCATACACGCACACAAGCACATACGCACACGCATGTGCACATAAGTAATAATAGCAAAGTACCAAGTCCTGGCTATTGAATTACTGAGATTACGGAAAGTGCGGGTAAAATGTATCCCAGTAGTTATGGGTGCAGTGGAAACTATCTTAAAGATCTGAAGCGATTCATAGAGGAAATAGGCATAAAACTCAGTTTAGTACAGCTCTAGAAATCAGTCTTAGTAGGGACAGCTTGGTTACGAAGAGGGTTCTTGGCATCTAAGCCTACTTGTAGCCCGATGTTACGATTTTTCTTTTCCAACTGTCTTATCTGATGAGTGTATATGAAAATAATACATACATACACCGGAAGAGGTAATGGATGAAAACGGGAAGACAAACATTCTCTGGGACTTCACTTCCACTCAGAGAAGGTGTTCGAGCACCGAAGGCCGTATATAGCAACCTTTAGCAGAGACACACAAGTGTGCCTAATTACTGACGTGGCATTGCTAGGAGATGGTAAACTGGCTGGGATGGTACATCAAACAGCAGAGTGAATCCTTGCTTGCTGCTGTCAGAATTAACAATACAATGCCAACCCACAAAATCACCCACAAAAATGTTTAAAAAATGAAAGAGTAAACAATTGTAAAATGAAACCACAGCATGGGCAATATCCCAGAGAAAACGAAGGAAAAGATAAGATCAACACTTGGAGATGGCTCAGAAAAAGTTATCTGAAAGGATGCACAGAGGCATTGATAGGCAGTGCCCAAGAACCAGCTCTGAGAACTAATTACCCCAAGTTCCAAATATATAGGAGTAGAGAATCGATCTTTTGTAAGATGTGTAATAGCAGAAACGAAACAATCTCACATATTGTAAGTGAGAATAGCAAGCTGTCCCAAATGTACTCGAAAAAGGGGCACGATAACGTGGCTAAGTTCGTCCAGTGCAAGCTATTTGAAAAGTACGGCCTGAACAAAGCACGGTAATGGTACGAACACGGACCAGAAGGAGTCACTGAGAACAAGGAATATTAGATACTGTGAGATTTTAGAATCGAATGTGACTCCCTAATCGAGGCTCGGAGATCAGACATTGTTTTGGTAGATAAAGAGAAAAGGAAACCAAGATTATAGTTATTGCAGCACCAGGAGATGCACACATAAATGACAAAGAACTAGAAAAGACTAAGTACAGACTACTAAAAATGAAAGTGCAAGAATGTGGACCATGAGGAGAGTGTCTGTCAATACAGTAGTTGTAAGGGCACTCGGAGCACTAACAACCAAGTTCAAGAAATATATCACAGAAATCGGAACTGACATGAGAGCAGAGACTGCCCAAAAAACTGCTCTGTTGGGGACACCTAGGATTTTGAGATAGGTACTTGGACGACCAATGTCTCCTACAATGAGGAAAAACGAAGTATCAAAACTTATATTGTACTGAAAGAGACCCTGTGATACCTACGTTCCGATCTCCCGGGATCTACCAGAGCAAACAAGATCGAGCGCTATGTGAAGTAAAACAACAACAATAATAATATCACTAATAAATGCCCTGATGCAGTACCAGGCTGTGGCTCTCATGGCTTCTGATCTTACATGATTGAAAGTCTATATTGTTTTGTCATGTACATTGTTTTGTTTTGGTATAAAAGATGAGCTAGAGCAAATATGCCGCTCAATACAACAGAATTGCTTGTGAGTTATTCGACATTTACCAGATGTGTGTTCCCTTAGTAGCTGACAATATGTGCATCTCCCATCACAAGCAAGAATAGTGAGAGAGCATCATAGCCATGTGTTGAGTGGAATTGTTTGGGGTTCATATAATTCACCTTTCGAAACATGGGTGTTTTGCTCAAAATCCTTAAATAAACCTTATTCAGGGACCTTTTGAGCGGGATGGGCTACTCGAACTGAACAAAATTCTAAGTGGGCACCACCTGCAAGCTCATGCGCTGTTTATCTTCATATGAAATCACCATGTGACGCACATATGGTTGTGATGCAGGTGACTTGTGTACCCTTATCTGACGGGTAGTCATGATGGGTATACTGGGCTTCGTATATTTTACCCCAGTGTCACTTTGACGGCATGCACTGCTCTCTCACTCAATAATAATAATAATAGTGACATAGAAAAATGACAAAGTTTAGAATACCATTTTTTAATGGGGAGATGAAATCAATAAAATCTATTATGAAGGCGAAAAAGAAAGACAATAACAAGCATATGATGCCGGCTAGACGAAATGACTGCATTGGTGATTCACAGTAAATTAAATTATTTTAGCCTGAAGATCAAAACAATATTCACATTTATAAATATATATTCAGACAACAAAATAAATACAGATTTCAGATGTAGAAGTCTACAAAAAAGGGTTATAGAAAACCACGGACAAAAGAAAACGAATATATTTACTAAAATATGGAAATTACAAGAGATGAGTTATATCGAAATAAAAACCAATATATTACTTAATATTAATAATCTCTGAATACACATTTGTTCTGCTTACGCCTGAAAAACAATAACGTAGCTGAAGGTAATGACCTTTCCTATACTGGCAGATTCAATTCGTGTTTACTACAGTTTAAAATATAAACCATTAAAGCAAACACATTTAAACGGGAAAGAATGTATCGTCCTGAGTGGAGTAAGACCAAATAAATGTACACTAACACATACATGAGACAGGGATATACATTTTAATACACAATACATATAAGATAAAACGATTCAACATATACACATATTACAGACACAGCATCGATAAATGACATTCATAGACAATATCATGAAGCACACGAAAATCTCACAAACACAGTTGATATACGGCAATCAAACCCGAAATATAAATTAATACAGATTATGATAATATAATACAGAGACACAATCCAGTCGGGCGACATGTTGATCACATTCGTCACAAGATTTCAATGTATCGAACTACATATATGTATGTGCATATGTAAATATGTGTGCATGTATATATATATATATATATATATATATATATTATATATATATACGATTAATGGGAGAGACAAAGTGTACGTACGCCTATATATATATATATAATACAAAATGGGACAAGGGCGCAAATCGTTCAGAGAGACGATATGGAGAAAACAAGGACAGATCATTCGGAGTTGTCTTTCATCACTCGAGAACCAGATTATCTTTGCAATTTGGGCTGGTTATACTCAATATTGCTCCAATCTGGCCACCCCCAAGGAAAACCTAAGCTAAGAGCATTAGATTCCTTGGAAGAAAGCATCGAATGTATATAAAAAAAAGGACTGGATGTTTTGTTGGCCCTTTCTTGTATCTCCTAACTGTCTGGATATTTTCCGCTCGTCCCATTTTGTATTATATATATATATATATATATAAATATATATAGCAAATAAGAAAACGGAGAGGATATAAAATCGACAGACATCAGCGGTAAACATTCCAGTATATCCATTTATTTAAATGTATTGGATGAATACACACAGAAGTATGAGTGGCACAGATTAGCGATTTGAAAAACTGTCGAGTTTATACCCTCTCCGCTCCCTTATCTCTCTCCTTCGTCTTCCTTTTCGCCACCTTCTTCCTAACTTTACCACTATTGCTGTTCCGTATAACACCTACGCAAATTTTATAAACCATACATTCAAAAGAGAAGTCTCAAGAATTCACTCAATACTACCATCGACAACGGGTCACTTAACATCCTACTACTATCATGGCACTGTCGCATTTTTCTTCTTCCCTACCAAGAATTCACAACGACCTCGAACGCACAAGAGTAAACAAGAGAGGCAGAGACAGACAGAAACAAGGAAAATGCCCCTTGTATTTGAATACTATGCAAATATTCATTTAAAAACTTTTCTTTTAATGTTTCCAAAATTTAATCGTTTTCCATACTTACAGTTGAAAAAGTCTCGAGATATATATATATATATATATATATATATATATATATATATATATATATATATATATATATATATAAACATTCATAAATACATACATATACATAAATCTATAGGTACACATATATAAATCCATGTGAGTGTGCGTGTGTGTGCATCTCTGTAAAAATTTTTTTAATGGTCAAATAAAAATAATGTTTATGGTCGAATAAGTCCCCTACATACACAAAAAGGCAAATTATTAAACAATAGGGTTGAGTCAAAAGAATTTAGCGTTAATTTACAAACAGTCACATCTACAACCATAATACATAGGAACATTAGCAAAACTAAGAGAAACGTTTAACTTAAAAACATCAGAGTAGGGGTTACTTAATAGGAATACATAATATTTAGAAGAGAAAGCCGACATTTCAAATTATCGCCTCAGATAATTATGAGAAGCAATTTGGTATATTGATTTGAGAGGTTCCACAAGCATGAATTGTTAATGGGACCAAATTAAATATGCGTTTTAGAAAATGCAATTAGGATGAAACTAAATTAATTGGACTGCTTAAATTAAATTGAAAAAAAAATTTGGTCATAACTTAAATCTTTCCGGTAAATTATTTTCTGCTTAAAAATCAACCTGTCAGCTTAGATATTTCAGCCATCTTTATTTGATTTCGGAAAGAAATATAAATGCTTGATAACCAGAGTGGGGTTTGGACAGACGCAGAAAATGATTATAATACGATGTATCAGCGAAATAAAATTGCTGATCAAATCTACAAAAATTGTAATATGAGAAGTGAGTAGTTAATTGCTAGTATTTTGAAATTTTAATGGTTACAAGATGGTGCGTATTACTACAAATACCTTGAGTTACGACGTAATGATAAGATTACTAAAAATATAAAAATTTATCTTAGCATGCATAACCAACATACTTTACTATTCAGGTTGTATTTCACGTATGTAACAACAGTGTAATTTATGCAATTCCTTTCATTATCTAACAAGGGATACACATATATATTGTCAATCATGCACAAGTACACACACACAAACACGCCCACACGGACACGCTCACATCCACGCATACATCTAAATGCATATAACAGACGCCTCTGTATTTGAAATCAAAACCAGAAAATTCTGCAGAAGATAGTAGAAGCTTAACGAAACATATTACAAACAATTGTAATGAAACAATGTGTGGTCTGCATCTGGAAAATTCACACATTTCTTTCATTACGAGTATTCTCTGAGGAGTATCATATTTTCCTAATAATCATGTGTACATCTTTTGGATGTTGTTTGTGTTTATATATATATATCGCACTTGTTTTTTTTTTCAATTTATTTACACAAAGCAGGAGATAAACAAGTACGTCATTTTTCTATAAAGTCTCCTTCCTTTCCGATGCGCTTGGTCCACCGGTCCACAAGCTTGCATATTCTCTCCAAGAAGTTTTTCGATTGGTCGTGCAACTATCTCTGCACCGCTTCATTCACATCATCATTCATAGGAAATCGACGATCTCGTAAACCCTCTTTGAACGGTGCACAGATATGATACTTGAAAGGGGGCGAGATCTGGGCTGTAGGCCCAGCGCCTTCAGACAAAATTGATTAATAGTTTCAACAGTTTTCGCGGCCATGTGCGGGCGTGCATTTTCATGCAACAGCAAAACCGACGACAATCGGCTTCGGCGTTTGGTACGAATTGCTGGCTTCATTTTGTTGGCCAGCAAAGCACTGTATCTTGCATTGTCGATCGTACACCCCTTTTCCATAGAAATCGGATCACTGCTATATGTTATTTGATGCACATTGCTAGTGGATCGACCATGCTGTAAAGTCAAAAAGAAAGATGGTGCGAATAGGCTCAAACTTCGATCATCACGTGACTTCAATAGTACCAATTGTAAGCACGCATGCGCTGAAGGCAATGTAACAATAATAAACTTATGTTCTGGCGAAAGTGCGGATAATTTTTTACTTCCTCCCGTGGCTTTGTGATAAGTAGCTCGGTTCCCAACTACATGGTTCCGGGTTCAGACTCAATGCGTGGCAATTTTGGCAAGTGTCTTCTATAGCCTCGGGTCGACCAAAGCCTTGTGAATGGATTTGGTAGACGGAAACTGAAAGAAGCCCATCGTATATGTGTGTGTGTCTGTGTGTCCGTCCCCTCCACCATCGCTTGACAACCGTTGTTGCTGTGTTTATGTACCCGTAATATAGCGGTTTGGCAAAAGAGACAGATAGAATAAGTACTAGGCTTACAAAGAACAAGTCTTGGGGGTCGATTTGTGCGACTAATGGCGGTTCTCCAGCATGGCCGCAGTCAAATGATTGAAACAAATAAAAGAATATATATATATACATATATATATATATATATATATATATATATATATATATATATATATATATATATATATGTATATACACACACACACACACACAACTGCTTTCGGATCCTTTTACAGGTAAGAAAACTGAAGGAGCGCTGCAATAAGTGTGTGAATCTGAGAGGGGAATTTGTTGAATAAAATCGTAATTAATCTTCCTTTAGTTTTGTTTATGCAAACCCAGGACGTTTTCAGCAAACCTTCGTATATAGATTTACATCTAGATGTGTGTGTGTGCGCCATGAAAACAGAAATATCCTGTTTTTAATTCTTAGATTTTATGTCAGTCATGTAATATGTCTGACTGCTCCCCTCGCTTTTGGCGTCTTGACGTTTCACGTAAAAAAAATTTCTCGATGAATACAAGTGAATATTGTTAAGACAATACGTCTCTGTTGCACATACCGGTCTACGCTGCAAGGAATTTTATGCATTTAATATTTTAACGGAAACAAATAAATGTGATTAGTTCTAATGAATGCCGGTGGATAAAGTCAATACATATTACATTTACTGGTAGTTTGATATATATTTGTGTTGATTGTTATCTTGTGCCCGTGTGTGTATACTACCATGTGTGTATATGTGTGCATGCGTGTTCGTGTGAGTGTATATATGGTTTTTGTGTAAATTTGTGTGAATATACACGTGTATATGTGGGTGTATGAACTAAATATTGCAATGATTCAACACCACAAAAATGGAATGGAAAGCTTTAAAATTCATTTCAATAATTTAGATTCAAATATAAAACATGACTATTTTAAAAATGCGTGTTATTCGTGACGTAGGCAAGAATTGGTCATTTTTAGATGTGAAATTAAATACAAAGTTATTTGTTTACATCGAATATTGATTGTATTTACGAAGCTAATAATGTAATAATTGCTATTTTAACAGAGGTGCCATTTAACACACATTTCCACTGGAAACAGAATTGTATGAAGTTCAAATTAGGATTTTGTTGTTGTGGGCTTTCATTCTCAAATTCATTTTTCAATAAAATCATAATACATCCCAAAAATCGAAATACAATAGAACCTAAAATTATATTTTTATCTTATATCCTGAAGCTCACAATGCTAACTTTCTTCCGTTGATCAAAATTATTTTTCAGACGCTTTTATTTTGTGTAGAACAAGAAATTATTGAGTCACTGTCAGTTAAACATCTTTACTTCAGTTTCATAACCATTAACATTCACTGAGAACGCGTGGAAATGAATTCTCGTCTAAATCACACTGCATACAATTTCTGATAGCTGTAAATCTGACACACACCAAAAGATCACATACCTATGCAAGTTATGCTGAGTAATTGTAAAAGGAGGTGTTTAAATGGATTGAAACATCTGAAAAAACCTTAAATATGAACCGACTTTCCTTTTCTCAGCTTGTTTTCGTACGTCATCACAGTCTCTATTAACGAGAAAAATATCTTAACATGCTACTGACTATTGTTTATATGATCACATGATTACTATACATAGACAAATTTCAAATCAGATACAACAGGAGGTATTGTTTGGAAACGGTGTAATAGTCGACTGTGTATTTTACTCTCAAAGCCAATTTATGAATTTCATTAAATTAGTCACCCGTTACCTTTTGTTACTGTTTCACTAATGATTTTCTTTATCGTTTTTGTTTTATACATAAGTCTTTCCAAAGTGCATATTCTAATTCAGAATAAAAGGTTACGTGATTTTCTTTATGCACTATATAGCTAATGAACTTTTTCTTAATTAAAATCAATAAAAGTAATAATTTTATAACAAAATCAATAATAAGAGAAAGATCTTTTATTACCAACAAAAGCGCAATTATATTAGAAAGTCTGAAAATGTTTTACAAGATGTATATTACCGGTTAGATCAGATACATAGGAATGTGTGAAGACATATCAAAAACTTAATAAGCACAAAATAAGTGTTAAAGTGTTGAAAACGTCAAATTTAAAACAATATATCGTGAGGGTGATGACTTTCAAAGCATTCTGAGTTCTCACCTGCTACGAAAACACTCCAGTCAGAGCCCAAGCATTTCCTGCTCGCCTCTGGCACAATATACTTTCCTGGTGTCGAAATCACATGTAAACATTAAAGTACTGAATTGTATTCTATATTATGTTGACCATGGAAGAATTTGATCTCTGTTTGCAGAAATCTGGAATGAATACCGCACCAAATACTGCATCGCTAATACACTGATTCGCATGTGTATATACATTCAAACATACACACACTCACAGTATAAGTGTGTATGTATGGGTGAATTGTATATGCGTGCGTAGAGCGCAACATTTCAAATTTGTTATGATGCTGGATATATATTTGATATTAGAGAAATAACATTCTGTGAACATATGGCTTGCTCTAAGTATAATCTATTGCTTTATTCTTTACGCTTGTTTTTACGCATCTTCACTATTGGAAAAGCGTTTAAAAATTTCAAATAGAATTGATTTTTGTTTTCCTGATATTTTGCGCACATAGATCCCCTATGTTGCTTCAAGCGGTGTATATTATTTTTATTTAAATCTAGGTATTTTATTAAATATTGGCATCCAAGGAAATGTTTGTGATATTTTTTAAGGGATTATAGTTTATTAAAGAATAGTACCGATTCACAAAATATATTGATTTTTCACAAACACGTACATATATGTACACGCACGCACACACATGCACACATACATGTGTGTGTGTGTGTGTGTGTATCTAAGATGTCCTCTTTGAAGACTTCTCTAGAAATCTTTTCAATGACTTGGAAGTATCTTTTTTCTTATATATTTTTGCAATTTGTTTCCCTGTTAGAACGTTTCGTACTAACTGTAGTTTAAATTTACGATAATCGAAATGTTGAGTAGAACATTCTAAGGCTCCAGGACATCTCAAACTTTAAATACCCGGCTCCACAGCAATCAACCACTTAAATGAACTTGTGTTGAAATATCTTTGGTTTTCTGAAATCCAGTCTTACATTCCTTAATACCTTACTTATGCAGGCGAACATATACAATGTTAAGGATCATATAATTCCTTTAAGTTCAGAATGAGAGAGACATCCGTGTATTAGGTTTTTTGTTTCCTTCTGTTTTAGGACAGAAAATAAAACTTTACTGATTTATTTATTTAACCAGTAGAAAGAGAAGTCACATTGCAAAGTATGTCAAACATATTCATTTCGCATATTCATCACAACACACACGTAATCATCTGAATTTTTACTAACTTCAACGATTGAAGTTTTTAAAGATATCTTTTACTATATTAATCTACTTTATCGTATTGATTTCTTTTTTTTTTTTGTCTTATTTTTCTAACATTTTTGTTTTTCTCATTTCTGTAAGCCTATATTTTTCCTGAACACCCACATATCTTTTCTCCCAACGAAACAACATTCGCTTTCGAAATTATTGTCAATATAATCAGTTTCAGTTATGCGTAACGTATATTTTTTCCGATTACAAACAAAATATTTCTCCTGACATCTCCAAAATTGACGCCCGTGTCATTTACTATGATACATTATAGTTTACTAAAAGTCATTTACCTTGATGTAAGCCGAAGTGTCTGTCTATATTTTTCTTATAATATTTCTTCCTAATACCCATAAATTACATGAAGATAGAACGCCTGAAAGAATACAATGGCTTCAAATTTGGAAACATACTATAGCACTTTTCCTCCATTTCTTCTATAAATAGCAATAGAGATTTTAAATTTATGTATAAAGTGCAACATTTTGAGAAACTTCTGATATATAGCAAATTATGTACGTGTGTGCAAATATATGTGTAAATATATGTATGATTATATTATAGATGCGTGCGTGTGTTTTGTAGATAGATAGATAGATAGATGCATACATACATGGGGTTCAAATTCACAACATCTCTTATGGCAGCATTTAACTGATGCATTCTTACATTACATCATGGCAAAATGCAATTACCTTTAGGTAAATCTTAAACATATAAACAGGTAAGACAGAAATAGAAGAAAACTTGTTCACGAATAACCATGGCGAGCTAGTCGCCTTCTTTTTCTTTCTTACCTATCTATATGTTTACATTTTAACGGACGATAGCAGATTTTTTGCCATGACACAATAAAATAATGCATCAATAACACGCTACCGAAACAGCTGTTTTGAATTCTGAACCACACTTCTTGTGTTCCACATTACAAATAAGCAATAGGCTATATTTGGAACCATCCCTGATATATATATATATATATGTGCACATACAGGCATACGTCACTAAAGCGACTGAGGGCGCTATTCAACACCAATATTCCTAGAAATAAGTGCCAAAACAACTCATCGCCACAATAAAGATCATCGTATTGACTGAGAAGGGAAGCCAGCTCCCTTAGCACCGGGCATAACCAGATCACCAGTTATTTCTCATTTACATTAATGCCCGTCGGTGACTCTCACCAGTACAATCAGAGAGTACACTGATGTTTGTAGGGATGAGATTAGCCTCTGGGTAAGAAAGAGGATTTCCGTCGATTTTAATTGGCTATGCAGGAGGTGGGAGGTAAATGCAGAAACCTAAGAGCCGACAAGATACATTAGTATTATATAACTTAAGGAACAGTCAGTCTGCGCCAGCAGTCCACCTTAAATTTTTCTGTCATTTCTTTCTCCATCAATTTATCCATTTCCAAAATCCCCAAGCACTTATAACCCGTCTCTTCTATCTGTTTCATAACCTCCCCCGACCTTATCTTTAGCCCGTCCATACATTTGATTTTGCCTCTCTTCAAGACTAACATACCACACTTTCGCAGTCCGAACTCCATTCTGATATCAGCACTGAAGGTATATATCGTATTAACGAGGGAACTGACTTGGGCTTCATCTTTACCATAAAGTTTGATGTCATCCATGAATAACAAATGGTTGACTTTTTGTTGGCGGCTTATGAATACATACCCAGCTTTTGCTTTCCTCGGAATCAGTGTTAGTGGTATCAAGCACAGTACAAAGATCATTGGGGACAAGCAGTCCCTTTAGAATATGCCCCTCCTAAATTCTACTTTCGTTAGACTTCTTGCGTATGCTGTCAGGTCCATCCTCCAATTTGCCATAGTTTTTCCAAGCAATCGCTCAACTTTCCACATAGGTTCATACACTCCATAATCCAAGAATGTGGGATCATATCGTACGCCTTACGATAGTCGATCCATGATAGAGTTAAATTACTTTTCCTTCTCTTGCACTCTCTAAGTACAGTCTCTCAGTGCAGATCAACTACCACGAGCTGATCTTTAGTACCTCTGCACTTAGGATACTGGTGTGTTTACGTCCCCGTAACTTAGCGGTTCCGCATAAGTCATCAATGGAATAAGTACTAGGCTTACAAAGAATAAGTCCTGGGGTCTATTTGCTCGACTAATGGCGGTGCTCCAGCATGGCCACAGGCAAAAGCCTGAAGTAATAAAAGAATACTAAAATATTCAAATAGTCTCTGAATAATTCGTAAATCAAACTGTTTCTATTTATGGTTCACGGAATGTGAAGAATCGATTTATTATTTTTTTCTTTTATAACAAAAAACTATATTAAGAGTAACTATAAACCAACACCCACAATTTAGTGAATAAGATATTCTAATTTATATCACGTAACGTGGATGTATTGTAATGTTTAATGGAATTTGTTGATACGTTTGTTGTCAATGATGATAGCTTCAAACCCTTGTAAACCAAGGGAGATTATCTTTTCCGAATTTTTAAAAATAATTGGTGTTATATAAATTGGATTCCATGGGCCTTACTTAAACAGCCATTTGTTTCTCATGATTAGGTCTAGAATCGATTGTATTCAATTAATAAGAAATGGTTAGCAACAAACTTAAGTAGTTATAACAATTTACATCTCCTCCAAAGTTGTTAACATCTCTTAAAGCGAAAACCACATATAGGTATTAATTGTACATGTTGGTTACTAAATAGACATTTTTTTATAACTCGAATGACATCTAAAATACTCATTTGATAATTAATTCGATAATTACAAAAATATGTAGCAGTTTAAACATAATTTTTACTTGCGTGATTTAGATTTGAATTTTCAAACTTTGATCCATATTTTAATTTAAATAAAATATAAATAAATTTTAAAATAAACTATCGCAAAGACATAATCGTAATTGCAGAGTCAGGAACGTATATTCCCATTAGAGACGCCTATGAAACTAAACACAACTTTCATCAAATTGAAATCGTTGCATTTTATATCTTCATAAACACAAATAATAACCAATGCAAAGAAATAAATACTTGTTCAATTTAGTATTTCGTGTTTTATTTCTGAATAGCAATTTATATCAGAATGTTGATGAATTTAATTTTAATTAAATATTCTTGTAAATTTTAACGTTGTCCTTTGCCAGTCTGAGTTGATATTGCAATAAAATAGTTACCTCAGGTACTTGTAGATGTAAGTCTATATATATGCGCACGTTTTCATACAAACAGACGCCCACACACACACACACACATATATATACACAAACACACACACACACATATATATATATATACACAAACACACACACACACATATATATATATACACAAACACACACACACACACACACATACACAAACACATACACACACACATACACATACACATACACATACACAAACACATACACAAACACAAACACATACACAAACACATACACAAACACATACACATACACAAACACA
>NC_068992.1:67968305-67970939 GCF_001194135.2 Octopus bimaculoides
TAATAAATACGTTTATTCAATGAAATCGGCATTGCGCTTTCCGAGCTGCTGTATATTCACCATTATATTTATCCAACTGTTTTCGAATCCTCTGTATTGTCCTCAGATCAACATCTAAACACTCTGAAGTGTTCGCATTGTATCTCTCGGCGAGAATACCAAGCGATACAGCATGCCATTTCAAAATATCTGGCAGAGTGAATTGCGTCATGATGCTGCATTTATCAGAGACGGTGCCCAACTGACTATACTGTGTAGTCGACAAATCAAAAACGAACAATGCGCATGTGCGAATTAAAAAATATAAAATGGCAATCACAACCTCTATATATATATAGAGATATATATTTATATATATATATATATATATATATATCAGACAAAATAATTAGAAATTATTTTTATTTCTGTTAGACTAGTGAATGCATAATAGCAGCGGTGGATTGGCCAGGTTGCTTGCCCATTAGAATCCATATACTTTGGCCCATGTTAGTATCTAAGGGGGCCATCCCCTCAAGCTTGAGAATTTTTTATTCACTCCTGGAAGAAAGCATTAATTATTTCAGCCTGGCTGTGTTTGTAGACAGTTGAAATCAATACTTTTAACAAAAATAAATAAATAAATGATAGCATTGTAATTGCGGGTAGCCCCCCTTAGTCTCCTGGCAACCACTATTTTTAGACTCATTCCGCCACTGCACAATACTACGTGCAGCATACTCCTGTATGTGCAACAGAGACTTTGTCTTAGTACTTTCTTGCATTCACTTGAAAGAAATTTTCTCAGAGTGTAACATCAAGTCGCCAGAAGCTAGACGAGCTGTCAGCTAAAGAATATGAGTGACATACTTCAGAATTCTATCGGATGAAGACATTTTTTTTTTTATTTTGACAACTAAATTTCAAAAAGTCTAGACACGATTTTACCTTCTAGCTTCTTATTTTACATTATATATACAGAAAGAGAGAGAGAGAGAGAGAAAGAGAGATAGAAAGAGAAAAAAAAGAGAGAGAGATGGATAGGTAGATAGATATTATTTTCGAACAAACATGAACTGATATACATATTTGTGAAAAGCAGAATCCATTTAATTTTTAGAAATAATTATGCATTTCAGAAAGAAGCTGAATACACACGCATTAGATACTCTTTAGACATGTATTTGTTGATAGCTCTATATTCAGGACAAGAGACACGATATCGGAAAATGGTTAAGAAAGATTTGGCATATATACCATGTTATATTTAGGTTATGCATGTCCGTCTTTTGACAGCGAAGCCCATTCTCTATATCTGAGAAAGAGAGAAGAAAAACTGGAAGTGAACAATGAATATCAGAAAGAGTGGAAGTCAACAATGAAAAGAGTCATAGAAAAATAAAGGTTAAGAATGTCATAAGAAGGAGTGATGATAATAGCTGTGTTGTAGTGCGATGTTTATATGCGTGATGTGTTATGTATTCATGGGTGGGGTTGTCTTTGTAGCACTAGTTAAAATCAACGCTCCCTTCCTTATTTAAAATCACTGAACAAGACATGCTTCTGGTGTGTTCCGCAGATAGTCATTCATTCGAATCTCGTCTGGTTAGGGTTAATTTAAGAATGCTAACATGATAAAATAGAAGTTGAAGGTCAGTGGCATACCTTCAATAGTCAACATGCAGCATGATTTCGGCAGTTCAATGGGAGGAACCATTGAAGAAAATCAATGTCTTAAGGTGAAAGGCAGTAAAGCAACAAGAATACAAGAAACTATTTTTGATCGGCGAGGTAAGATAGTAAATGAATTTAAGATGTAGCAGGCAGAAGAAATGTGTTAAAACCGAGAATTTTACTGTCATCGAGTATATGAAGTTATTTAATATCGTTTAAAATATTACTTTAATATACGTTTAATAACTTATTTAATCTGTGTTTGCCATAAATGGTTACCTATTAAAAATATTTCAACAGACATGTATCTGATATACTTAGATATACTCAGAGTGGATTCAATTTTAGCAACGACATCAATAGAGTATGTTATATTTCTAACTTACATATAGAAATACGGGAGAAGTAAGGGCCATCGGCTTTGACTATAAATATAGCGATGCCATCGATACTTTTCTCTTTGTGTAATCAATTTATTCTAATCTAAAATAATGAACAGTATACATTTTATATATTACAGCATTTAAATAAAAAAGAGTATGATATAAACAGACAATTCCAACACAAAGTATATTTATCCTTTCACTTTTTCTGTGAAAGATTCGGTTATGTAATATAACTGCTTATTAGCTAGATAATAAATCTTCAAATACGTCTGGAAATTACCAATGCATTTGAAGAGAGATACGTCTGGACAACTTGTGCACAATGGTTACGTAATGTTTTCCAAGTCATTACATACAAATTTGTATTATTAAAGTTACCAACCATGCAGGAGTGAAACGGTGATGACATCCAGGCATTTCAGAAAACGATATGTAGTATGCAATGATATACCGAAAATATTTTAATTGAAAACAAAACTTCGATGCATCCAATTAACACATAATACAAGTATTCACTTAGAATTCTGAGAGCACAGGTTCACATAAGAAACATGATGACATATGCTCTTCCAGTGTATGCGTGTGCGTTAGTTGA
>NC_068992.1:67971039-67976499 GCF_001194135.2 Octopus bimaculoides
ATTTGTGTAAACGTGTCTAGAATAATACATCAGTTGAATAAAGTAAAAACATGGTCTGGTTTTCACGATTTTATTATTTTAAAAACATTTTTTTTTTACAATGATGAAGTGTGTTAAACATTAAAAAAAAACATATTTCACATTGTTCATAATGTTCAATTGGTGCTTTCATATGTTCATTGTAATCACATCAGATTTAAAATTGTATTTAACTGACAGTTGACTTCTTGACATCTGTAGTGAAATGACTGACTTCTTCCTTTTTGTACCTCTTAGAAGGCCCCAACAAGCCGAATTTTTTGAATACAATTTTGACCAATCCGCATGTAGTGGTTAGCCGGGCGTACCGATTTTACTAGCAACTTCATGGTTGTGTGTGCGGTGTTATCTAGCGTCCAGTTCAAGAATAATGGAATAATTTATTAACCTTGAAGGCAATATCAGTTGATGAGAGAGAACTGATCCAATAACTTTCTGCATCTATACTATTTTACATAATTAATAGTGTAAATAGTTACATGAAAAGTTTTACGCGGTAGCTATGAATAGATAAGAATTTTCCAAATTCGATCAAAGCTTTGTTCTATATTTAACATGATGCACACACATCCATTCTTAGCTCAGAATCCCACACAAGTATTAATTAATGGCACGTTAAATAAATTTTCTAAAAAAGGAGATACATAATTCTGCTCTAAACTTAATTGGAAAATATAACTTTTCTTAATTGTCTGCATCCCGATTCGTTTATTTTGACCTGGAATCTTGAACATCTCAAATTATAAAAGTCATTTTTAAGTCAATTTTTCCTAATTATGCTGTCAATAGTGTTCACTGTGAAAATCACTTTTGATTGATTTGACAAATTAATTGTGAATACTTTCATTACAAATGTTACCTAATTGAGGTCGGCAGACGTATTTAAAGAGTCATTCATCAAATAGTGTCTCATTGTGAGAAGTCTTTTATTAATAGTTCTTAACTACTATCAAAATTTTAACACTAAAAGAACGAAAGAGGTGGTTTTTAAAAGCAATTAAACGATTCCATCGAACAGTGTTTCAACTACTTTCAGACGTTCTATCAAAATGAGAGATTTCATACCACGTTAGAGAATATGCAAAGTAGACATAATTAGAAGACACTTTTCGAATTAATCAACAAAAGAAATAGACTTCAATGCATCTAGTAAATTGTCATTGACGCATCTAATGAAGCACATAAAATGTCATATATAAAGCATCTACTGTAGACACAGAGAAATCTATTGCGCTTCTGAGAATAACACAATGAAATCTCTATTTGAAGGAAATACTTTACACAATGTCGGTAGAACTTTAAGACGTAATGAAATGTTGGAATGGCAGAATAGTGAGAAGACCGGACTGAATATCTTACAGCATTTAATACGGATCTTATCGTTCTCAGTTCAAATATAATAGATGTAAATTTTGACTTTCATCCTTTCGAGTTCGATGAAATAAATTACCAATTAAGTACTGCAGTTGATATAACGAAGTCATTTCTAACCTAAATTTCAGACTTTTTTTATTAGTTGTTCACGGGTGTTACCCAGAGGAATCATTAGAACTATAAACAAAACATATTGTAGTCTTTCTTTTGTCTCTTTAACTTTTGAGTTCAAATCCTGACAGAATCAGCTTTATTTTGCAGATTCTAGGATAAAAAAAAACTATGTGAAAGTCAAGCATTGTGGTTGAATTGATCCCGACACCTCATATTTTATATCTTATATTTATATTAGTATATGTGTGCATGTTTGTGTGTGTGAGTGTAAGCGCGTGAATTAGCATGTGTTTTAGACTATATCAGAGAATGTATGGAAAGAGGTGAATATAGAGTACCTATGTTTCAAAGTTAAACTTTCTGTTTTATATAACTCCTAACACATCCCAAACACGTTCGGCTAATCCTCTAGGCAATTATCTTTGGTTGTTTGCTCGTACTAAATCGAATTATCAATGAGAACAATAGTCGGCTGGCAAGTAGCACTACAGGGGGAAATTGGGTGTGTTTACAGATGTCAACTAACTGTAGAAGACGGAAATCACATATATGTGGAGGGGTTGGTGGAGAGGACAAAAGAGTAAAAAATTAAAGTCTCTGAGAAACGAGGCAATAAAATTAGAACTTTCACGTTAAACAGATATCTAGAACAAATTAAAACTAAAACTAAGCAATCTGGGGTGAGAGCAAAGATAAGTAATTTAGGGTAACATCCAGAACAAAGGACGAAGATATTATCATGCAAAAAACATGAGGAAAGAACAAATATAAATACGAAAACATGAATGACAATTTGAACATAAAACCGTGAAGAATGAAAAAGTAGCGTTGAAAACAAAGTCAGTGGAGAATGCCAGGAATAAATGTTAAGTGGAAAAATATATAAATATAAATGAAAAACAATAAAAAACAAAAATATTATAGAGACAGAATATATATGTGTATGTATTTATGTATGTGTGTGTGTGAGAGAGAGAGAGCCAATCTCAACCGCATTCAACTTCCAAACTGTCCAATGATAAATTATGCAGAGAGCTAAAAGCGATAAAATGGATTAAAACTTAAACGGAATCTATTTTAATACACATTCTCTAAAACTTTTATTAAATAAAGGGTGTTCATAACAACAGCGGGACACCTCAAATACTTAGACGATAGCAATGTCTCTCCCGTAACTCAAGATTTGGCCTTTCCCACCTTCGCATACGGACAATGTACATTATTAACTTATGTTAGTTCCGAATTTTGGCACAAGGCTAGACATTTCATGAGAGGAGGTAAGTTGACCACAACAGGACCCAGTGTTCAACTGGTACTTATTTCATCGTCCTTGAAATGATGAAAAGCAAAGTTGACCTCAGTGGAATTTTAATTCAGAACGTAAAGACGGCAGAAATGCTAAGTATTTTGTCCGTCGTGCTGACGACTCTCTTAGTTAACCGCCTTCCTATTTACCTTCACATTGAATGGTATGTTTCAAACATGTATCAGTATAGTTAGGTCTTACGTAATGTATACCATTGGTGGAATGTTTCACAGAATATGTTTCCTTATCACAGACAGGTGCAGGCTTTGATGTGTAGTCGATAGGCAGTTATTGGTGAAGTCGAGGCTGTCGGTTCTCGGATTTAGAGATCTTACAGAATGGATGGTGAAGGTGCTCGGTGTATCGATAATGAGGTAGTCAGAGATGGAGTCCGAAGACAAAGAACGATAGAAGGGAGTGCTTCTGACAAGGCACAGTCCTATATTGTTCGACCGACAGCACATCTCCAGCGTTCCGCTCGCCTGCTATTTTTATCACAATATCGTCAAGGCATCGATTGAGCGGAGAGTAAACAGTTTGGGGCAGGGAACATTACTGTATTGTGAACACTTCTGGAGCTTGATTCTTTTTACTGGTTGGTGGAACTCATTTACAAGCAGGTTCAGGGTGTTCAACTGGCTAAGTTTTGAAGATTACAGATCGAACCTAGAGGAAGACCGTAATTTTTCAAATCCTCGTCTATTCAAATTCTTCCTTCCCTTTTCCAACTTTCTCTTCTCGTTTCTTGCATCTGTTTTCTAACTGAATTCCTCTTACTTCTCTCTCTCTCTCTATCTTTCCTTCTGCATGTATATATACATTCATACACGCGCAATCACACACACACACACACACAGACACACACACACACACACACACACATCTATTTGTATGAATGTCGATGTGTCTATATATATATATATATATATATATATATACCAAGAGAGATGGGAATGAGAGAGCGTCATAGTTATTGTGAGATTGCACAGGAAAGATTGAAGAGCAATAAACTGATATATACTGTATTAATTCTAGTTACGTTGTAATTTGTATAAGAAATCAGGTGTATGTATTTGGTGTGAGATAAGCAGCTATTTAGTTGTAAATGAAGTATTAAATATATAAAATGTCTTAATGGCTTTCACGTGAGAATATATAGAAATTTATATAATTTCATTCTGAAAATGTCTATTGAGATATGTGAAAATTATTTGAATTTATAAGAATTCTCACAAAAGAATGAAGAAGAGATCTGTGAATGTATCACATCCACTCGTTCTAATACTTTTGATGAAACCACATAAATTCTATTGTATTTTGAATGTCCTGACAAATTGTATGGAAGTCATATTGAAATGTTTAACTGATCCAGCCATTTTGAATAATTGCCCGGCTATAGAAAAGTCAATATATTTGCGTTGAGATATTTATTGTTGAATTAATCCTTCGATATATTTGCCTGATTTTCAGTATTCTATTATCAGTGATTTAAGTAAACAGAAGACACCAATATGATGATAAAGGACAAACTTAAACAAAATAAGTTAAGCTGATCGGAACCAACAATGCATACTTCCGAAAACTTATATTAAGTATATTTTAGGCGTGAGAGAAATTCTAAAGTTTAAATGGATTTGTATTCATCTGTGATGATGGTTCAATTTCTTTTGAGACACCATTTCTCTCATCTGGTTGCATCAGATTCGAATTAACAGCCTGACCCGTCAATACTTGAGATCGCAAGAACAATGGATCCAGGATGGTGAGCACTGCGGAAATGCCAAGCAATCACTTCTATTGAATGTCAGATGCTCGTGAAACTTCGTAAAAGAAACCTACATTTTCCACTTGAGAGATCTGAATGCATTCATCAAGATCTATGCATAGCACTCACTGAAATGCGTATAGGGCAAAACAGATGTAGAAAGACACATGCCAAAGTATCTTGTATTATGGAATGAAGGAGAGAGTCATGGTGGAGATGCAATCTGCAGCAGCAAAGGCGTTTTGCCACTAACCCTCTTCTGATATTCAAACTCTATATGACATACTATTAGTACATAAAAGCAACTAGAAATAGTTATATGTAATACATATCGACTACACGTTGCTTATAGGCACGCACACACACACGCACACACACACGTATATTCCTTCATTAAATACATCGAGGTTCCAATGGAAGTTTTTCGATTTAAAAACAACTCCTAAATGGAATGCAAATTGCTATAACTAATTTTTCCCCAGGCACTGCTCATGACCAAGTTCTTCACAGAGATTTCAAATCTGAAATCAATTCTAATTGAAGCCATTCTACTACTACGGATTCAGTTGCAACAGTGAAATTCTATTATCGGTGCTACTACAAGAACATATAACGACATTACAGCTCTTGTTTGGAGATAAATTGGTGATAATTGTATATATCGTTAAGTGGTGACTAGCTTGGAGAGATTCAGCGAATCACTTCATTACAAAATCCCATTTATTATTACCACAAAATATCATTATGCTTGAATATGTGGTTATATGTAACTTTACGTGAACGTATTTTGTGTGTATGCAAGCATTCACCGTGTCACTGTACATCAGTGTGTGTGTGTGTGTGTGTGTGTGTGTGTGTGTGT
>NC_068992.1:67976548-67987919 GCF_001194135.2 Octopus bimaculoides
TGTGTGTGTGCGTGTGTGTGCGTGTGTGTGTGTGTGCGTGTGCGCGCGCGCATATAATACATATTTTAAATTTACTTTAGCAATTGCATCTTAAGACATGTGTTCCCTTTTGTAAGTTATGGCGTCCCAGGCTACAGAAGGAAATTACTAGTTGACTGAATGGAAATCACATAAAAGAGGCTTTTGTTCTTTTATCACTCCATACACATGGTATAAGAAAACAACAATGCAAATTCAATTTAACTAAAATTGATTTTCCATATATATGCGTTGTGTACTGTTGGTCTTTCTGCTCGTTCTTTTATGCAAAACCAATGATTAAATTTGAAGAACGAAGAAAAATAGAAAGAAGAAAAGATTAACTGAATACAAGAAATTGTCTGAATAAAAATATACCAACTTCAAATCCTTTAAAAACTAATACAAAAGCTAACAAACACTGAATTGAATTACTGCAAAGCAAAATATGCATGATTTACGATAAAAGATTCTATATAATACATAAAAAGAATAACTACCGTATTGAATAATGATAAGATTTCGAAAAGAAGACAGTTTGTTGGCCATTCAAATTGATAAAGTAAAGAACATGAGTGTTCTATGCAGCACTGTGTTTTTGTTTTAATGTAGTTTAAAATGTAGGTGTGTGGCACCGAGAATCTTATCTCTTTTAACTGTCTGAAATATCTCGCCTTTTACTCAGTGACAATCTTTATAAATTGTATCTGATATATCTGCAATTGTTGGTCCACTCTATGAAAGCAAATAGACAAATAACAATAATTATAAAGCATATAGGAAAAGAAATTTGCTTGCAAACAATAATTTATAACCATGTATTTAAGAAGTTAAGTATTTTTCGACCACGAGGTCTAGAATTTCGCTTCTATTGCTCAACAACTTTATAAAGTTTCATCTAGTGTAACTTTGGATTAACTAACAGTTTATTAAGGGAACTTGTTTTTTATACATAAATACATACATATATATATGGGGGAAGGTCTGAGTGTCTGTGATGAAATAGTTGTGGAGTTCTCTTAACCACATCAAGATACCTTGTGGTATTTGAACTTGTTTGTTACATTCCTTATGTCTACCAAAGAATTCGATAAAAAATGATGAGGAAAATATAAAGTGAGTTTGATAAACACGACATGAAAGTGATAGCCGGCATTATATGTCACAGTGCGTTGAGTGAAACATACAAAAGTCTTTAAAATTAATGGGAATAAACCATTTTTTAATGTATTGCAGTAATTCCCTTCTGGGTCCTCGGGCGTCTCTTCTGCCCAATGTCTGTTGAAATGAGCACAGTCCAGTTCACAGTGAAAATGCTATGAACTTACAACGAAATATTCAGGACGAATTTGTTCGGAAAGTATTTGAAACAATTACTTTTGTAGTGTTTTCGTTGGTAATTACTCAATTTCTTGCATTACAATTTAATACTAATTACATATTTGTATAATGCAATAATTAGTTGTATTTACTTAATACTTTATTTTCGGAGATTTCTGCGTCTATTATGAAATATCAATTAGCTTCTGGATGTAAAACACAGACTGCATTCTTCCAGTAAAAGTCTCTCTCTCTGACAATATGAATCCGGAAGTATTTTGCTGTTGCAATTGTGAGTATGGGTGTTTTGTGTGTGTATGTGTGTGTATGTGTGTGTGTGCACACGTGTACGTGTGTTTTGAAAATATAGCTCCTGCAAATGGCACTTATGCATGCAAGATGCATGCTGGTAAGTGCGAGGAAAATAGGACTCAGTCCTGATGCTGAATTAGCTACATGTTTCTACTTTCGATCAGGATACGATCAAAGTTTAACTATCATTTTGATGTATAGAAATTATGACTATACTATCCATTACGCATACCTTCGTATAGACAGATATATATCTATATATATATATCTATATATATATATATCTATATATATATATATATATATATATTAATACATATGTTCTCCACACATAAACATATTTCAAACTTGTTATGTGTATATCTCAAACACAAAAATGCTGCTTAGAATATGTTGTTCCGCGATAAATATAGAGGTTACGTGTAAATATATAAATTACATATGACAATGGATTGTGAAACGATACGTCAACACGCTCAAGTTTATATTAGTTAAAGGCGCCTGACATTTCTATTTCCATAGAAATTATATACAAACACAGCACTGATGCTTACTTAAATAATTTGAAATTCCACATATGTCTCTGCTACTTTGATTTTTCAAAATTAGAAATTCATCGATTTCCTGAAGGAATTCTTCAAACTTTCAACATATTTATGGATAATTAAAACTTCTCTTCAAGCAGAAGTAATCAATTAAAATAAACAAAGTTCTAACAAAATGTATTTACATTGTAAATCTAAGAATCAACAATTGTGCATGAAGAATTAAACAAATATTTTATATTTAGGTTTCCTTTGGGGTATTGCATTATTTTAAAAACCGTAAAGTTACAACGAAAACAGTAATATATCTCTCAGCAGGTGATATTACAGAAATTTCTGATATAATAACACTTCAACGAAGATGCAAAATAATAATTCGAATTACTTCAAGTAAAAGTGATACCTCGTAGCACCTGCTACTATTTTATATAATGTGCGGAAAATTTAGATTTGTATTCCAACATATCCCAAGTAGTATTGATCATACCGGTAATACCATGTCAAAAGTAAGCTTGATCAGAATTGAATTGAGGCTAGGTCAGTGTAGGTTCGTCAAATAAACAAGTCGAAACAACATTATATAAAAGAAACGAGTGACAATTGCATTGCATCAGTTTGGCTGCAATGTTTAATTTCGTTGACTCATTTCGCTAATTTCGCGTCCTTGTTAAGTTAATCTTTTTTTCTTTTCAGTCACCAAAATATTGTGATAAATAAATAGTAAGATGAGTTAATAAATACTGGTTAACTAATTCTATGATATTTTTACAATGTTTGACATCATTTGGAGTTCTATGATTTTTTACGCCAGTCAACCAAGACAGAAAATATAGAGTTATGCAAAAATCTGAAATGTATGTGCCCCTACAAATGCTCAAATATACCAGCCTAAAGCAGCTCTATAGGATAATACTTATGAATAACAAGAGTACAAATATCAAAGCAAACTATATTTTCTGTCAAGTATAGATGAGGAATGAATATAACAATTCTCGATCGAATGAGTCGCTTTGCCTAGACAAAAATGTATGATGGGGAGTGAAATACAGTCCTTTGCAGAGGATAACAAAGATGTCAAGGCGTAAAGATATGAAAATAAGCAACAAGAATATATTAAAATAAATGATCACTAACAAAGAAAAGGGCAAACTTCTATGCAGCCACGAGTGTCCCAGAGTAGAACCGGTAAGAGAGAGAAGAGTGAAGTTCAAGCTACATAAACGACGAACTTACTTGAGTAGAGACCGATATTGATAAGAATTCAGAAACTACTATCGATATAAGGCTAACTTCGTACATGAAAATAAACATAATAATGAGTGCTCGAGTACAATGGAAGCTGGACCACCAATGAGGAATTTCTGATCAAAGCAACAAAGTAAATGGGGCCTTTTCTAACGAATACCTATACGAACTAATGAAATGAACTACTCGGGATACGAATAAAATCCGTTTACAGAGAAAAGTAAATACCTCGTGACTGCCAGATACTCGTCTCTCTTTCGTAATCAAACCGACATATATACTCATTATTTAAGCTATACTACACGTTAGTGACGGAAATACCGAATTATTACTAGACATATATAACACTAATCACAGCAGGAAGAAAATATTATATAAAGATAAAATTGAATACTGATTACTTCTTAGGAACTAATCCGAAATGTTAATATTTTAGCTCCTAAGATATTACGAAAGTTACGCGTCAATGGAAAATAAAAGAACATTTTTAAGTCAAATGAAGCGCTTTAGAATTCCAAATAATCTTTTCTAATTCACAACACAACATTTCTAACAAGATATCACTAAGAAATATAATACTGGAGAGTTTATCCTCCTTAGAAATAAACACAATCCTAAAGAGAGACAGCTAAAGTGCAAATGTTGAACACTACAAGCTTGGGTGATGCAATGCATCCCATCGAAAGAATTTGTGAATAAGAATGCAACAACAAGATAAGAAGAGCGGCACGTTTTAACATCAATAAAATTCAATTTAATTGCAGTTCTCTTTGATACGACTTTATCGATAAAATATAATACCCTTCCTGTCTTTGGGTGGTTTCAACCTATATAAATCAGACCAATATCGGCTTGCATTCAGCAGGCCACTCCGCTTGACATTACACAAGAGAACGTAAATGTTTCCAACAAGATGCAAATTAAATGTACTTTTTTATTCAGTAGTTTTTTATGTATTCCAACTGGATTATCTTTTAAATGTCACCATTCTTTTCTATAATTCAGTGGAGAACATCTTTGAATTTTAATAGCCATTTGCTTTTCTATAAATGTTTTGTTATATTCCTGATCAAATGGACACTATGTTATCACGCTTTATTTATTTATTCAGATATTCAAAACGCCTTTCTTAAATTCCGTTATTTCCGAAAGTCTGTAGTAGATAACATGTTACCACATTTTTTTAATATATGTAACTGGAGTGAGACTCCCAAAATTTCTCTCTCCCTCTTCTTGTGTAATCCTTTATTGTTTCTTGCTGTGAGTTACAATACTATGCAATATGCTGTGTACTATATTCCTCTGTAAAAGTTTAATCGATTTACTATATGAGAAACTGAGTATATAGATATATTTTCGATTACTCATTGTTTCAGTTAATATCTCTGTAGCTCGCTCCCTCTCAATTTTTACTTCATATGTCTCCTTCGTTCTCTCATATATATATATACATATATATATACATATATATATATATATATATATATATATATATATATATATATATATATATATGTATATATAAAGAGAGAGAGAGAGAGAGAAAGAGAGAAAGAGAGACGAACCACCAATCTACAACTCAGTCAACGAACAACCAGTCCAAAACCATGCTGAGAGACATACCATATAAATACTAATCTAAGATTTTAATCTATAACTTTAATAATATATAATATATCATACAAAGAAACATTCATTATAAAAATATTAATCTAAAAATTAATACAATAATATAATGTATAAAAGTATAAAGTATTAGAGTCAGTACTTGTACATAGACTGCGCGCGTTTCCCGGGAGGGAAGGAAAAGGAATTCATGAGACAAAAGCCGTGATTGGTGTCGTGTATATGGGATGGAAGGGCAGCAATTGAAGGGGACAGGATGCGGCCGAGGTGCTTTGAAATGAGTTCGGTGGGGCACTTGCAGGCGGAAACATTGGGGCGGACAGGATTGTCGGGTTTATGCATTTTGGGAAGGAAATAGACGGAGTAACCGGGTGTTCAGACGATGAGGTTGGTGGTGGTGGGGGTGAACAGAAAAGGAGGCGAGGTCATGGATGGTGGGGAGCACGCGTTGTTAGTAGAAGGAGGGGAGTCGGAGGGAAGGAGGCGATAGAAGTGGTGATTTTGAAGTCGGCTAAGCATTTCCTCCCTGTATATTTCCGCGCTCCACACCACCACTGCCAGTTTGATGACAATGTCGTTGCGGCGATGCATGTCGTCATGCAATGCGTGAAAAAGATTGGTATTGAAATATACGTTAGTTATCGGTGTATTCAAAGCAAAGGTAAGCCTATTTCTGAAATGTTCATTGCATTACTTGTGTGTATGTTTATTGTAATTTTTATGGTGGTTTTTAGATCAATGGCTCTGATTTTAGCAAGTGATATTTATATACCTAATCTTCAATTACTATATATATATATATATATATATATATATATATATATATATATATATATATATATGACTAATTGAAATTACTATATAATAGTGAAAGTATCACTTTACAATAGAGACGTTATTCTTTCACTTTTGACACCAACTACGGAAACAGTATAAGAGATTGCTCTGGGCTCACATTAGGCAAGAGGTTGAAAATATTTTGGGCCCATGACACTCCATAGCCCCTAAGTGAAGCATGTGTAAACATTGAGTGAAACTGGTTGTGTAGTTCTCGAGTGTTAGTCATGCACACATACAGACAGACACAGATTCTCAGTTTTATATATACTAGTAGACGAAACCGGCGTTGCCCGGGGCTGTTAAGTATGCCTGGTCAGTGTAATCTCACACGAAGTAGAGCTGAAGAAACTGAGGCAGCGTCATGTAGCTTCAGGGAACCAACTCTATAGTAAATCTACCCCTGCATTTTAAAAGAAAGCATGAAATGCTCATCTCGTATGATTTTGCCGCCGAAGGAAGTCATTTGGAACACGTAGTTTTAGTTTTAGGAAGTGATTTGGAACGCGTAGTTTGAGAAAGTCAGGAGCATAAGGAGACGCCCCTGTCAAAAGATCAGTCAAAAGGGGTTGAGGATCTTGTTGAAGATGTATTGTATTCTTAGCGTTGGAGCAGCACATGCCGGAAGTTTCTCCAGGCCACTTTTTAGCTGCGCAAAACTGGAAGATTGTGGAAGTCATTTTACTGCGACTATTCTGCAGCACTGCCTTAAAGGGATTTTTTAGTCGAAGAAATCGATCCCACGACTTATTCTATATAAGCCTAGTACTTATTCAATCCGTCTCTTTTAACGAACAACTAAGTTCCGGGATTAAAACACACCAACATCGGTTGTCAAGTGATGGTGTGGGGGACAAACACAGGCAAAGACATACAAGCATAAATGTATATATCAATATATATACGACGGGATTCTTACAGTTTCCGTCCACCAAATCCACTGACAAGGCTTCGGTCGACCCGAGATTATAGTAGAACATACTCGGCCAAGATGCTACGCAGTGTGACTGAACCCGGAACCATATGGTCGGGAAGCAAGATCCTTACCACACAGCCACTTTGTTTCTCAGTCTTTCACTTTGCATCCCTTAGTTCTGCAATTTATCCCTTTATTCCTCCATTTATAGTTTCTAAAGAATTGAGGACCTTTGGTTCCATTTATTCATTCATTTTCTCCCCTTCAACTTTATGAGTGTTTTTGATTTATATGAAATTACATGTAGATTACATTGCTGAATTGTGCATAATTTATAGACATTAAATCCTTTCCATCATTTCTCATTTTTACTGCGGTTTAGATTCTTTTATGAATAGCAACTATTGAGCGTCGGTTGTGTTTTATGATGGCCATCTCACATTTAAAATGGATTTCTTTGACTTCACAATGTAAGCTTTTCGTGATCCATTTTTCTACCGACAGTGAACGTAATCCGTAACGTTGTGCTGTACCACTGAGCTGCATAGAAATCACTCATCCATTCGCAATATATTCAATATTCTCTTACTTTCCATGACATTTCAAATATTATCGATATAATCTTTCAGAAATATGGGCTCTTGTCATCCCAAATATAGGGTTGTTTCTATTTTATCTCTGCAAAATCAATAATCTTTATTGTTATAGTGTATATATCGAAGAAACTAATGATTTTTCGTATTACGTTTGTTTCGGTGAGTTTTCCATTTTTTTTATTGTTAATTTGCTAAAACGTATTTTATTAATGCTCATCTAACTATTATTGATCACACCTATTTACTGAGTACCACGCTAGATTAAAAGGTTGATCATGCTGGATTCTGTGAAGGCTAATTAAGATGAAACTGAATATTTACAACTCAATCGTCGCCTGCTTCCGTTGCCTTTCGTTTTTACTTCTGTTTTACTGTTAGTTATGGAGATATCTGGAACATATTTTCATTTAGTTTCTCAAATGATTAATATTCAGACATGATTTCTCTATAGGAATAAATAGGAAACTGTTCTCTAATACCAAGCTGTTTGTCAGAAGCCTTATACGGTGTACTACTATACTACTACAATAATTACAATAAATAAATATAATATCATTATTTAATATGATATTTCATAGGGTAACTGCGATTTCGATGGCGATGGTGTCAGATGACAATACATTTGTTACGAGTTTAGGGCATTTGGTCAACAGACGTTTAAATATTTTTTGTGAGAATTGTTTTTTTTTTTCTTTTAGTGCTTTACGTTAATACATCATAAATCATTGCAGCTGCAACCATACATTCATAAACTGTTTATTCCCTTTCAATTTGATTTTTTTTTATATACCAGATTTATAAAATATTTCTTTTCTTCGTCAATGCATTTAAAGCGCCTGCGTTGTTAGGATTCTGGTTCCTTCCTTTCGTCATTCACGCATATTTTTATTCATTGAAATAAAACTAGCTTCTTTTCCTCTGAAATTAAATATGGTATCCTAATCGTAAAGGATTTGATTGTATGCTGTTTAATTTCTTTTTTGGTTTACTATCACCTTCCATATATTTTAGCCACTTGCCTTTTTATCCAGTTCGCATTAAGCGCTATTATGGAAGCTTAGTTTTTTACCACAATACTTTTAGGATTTGATTTTCAAAGCATTCGCATACGTTACAAATGAAAATATTAAAGAAATTTTATTATATCTTGGTAGAAAATTAGTAATGCTTTCTCCTCGCTATGCACGACATCAGGAGAAATAGGAATGGCACAGACGAGTGGAAACAGAATTACCTGAGAAGGTCAGGAGGATGACATTGATGTAATATAAAGACTGAGATCACAGTTAAAGTGACTTCATTTCTTCCACTCTTTTTCCTGTAATCCAATTCCGAATATTAATCATGAGCAAAGCTTTATTAGAGTCTAGCTTACAGAAAAATCCTACGACGTTTTATTTGGTTTCATGAATCTCCCGAAGAAGAGTCTTTTTGGCCACGAGCTACAGAATTGTCTAAAAAAGATTTTGCTGGTTAAAGCAAATCAATGTATATAATGATCTTTTCAGAAATTATTACATCCATAACACACATGAGAAATAACCTTGTAAATTTTTTAAATTTCCATTTTGTTCCAGTCATACATCAGTAATGAAATGATTATTCATCCATATATAATTACCGTCCAATTATCTAACATCATAAACAGTGACCATGGCTTTCTATTGATAGAGCAATAGAACTGTTCTATGGCAACGTTCTACTCTCCAATGCTCATCCATTTGAAAGTATTTACCGTTTTAACACAAACAACAGTTTGCAGTATTTTATACAATGCAGACTTATGATGTGGCATTAAAAAGTCCCAGGCCTGGTTATGTTTGGTAAATAATAAGTTATTTAACTAAGTTCTCACCTCCTTCGAAATGGTCACCTTCCACACCCCACCTCTATTCTGTTGAATAGGGGTGGGGTGTAGAAGCAATACCATGTTCATTTTTGGTGAGAAACCCATAAGTGAGGGGAGGTCGGAGACTGGGTCCTTAGCTGTCGTGAAGATCCTGTTGCTTTCGGCGAATGTCCTCCTTTGATCACATCAAACCATGGTTGACTGTCCTCCGACGATCCTCATGCAGAAGCTGATGAGTCTTCTCTACATTTATAGGATGATACTTGTGACAAGTCTTCCAGGTGCTCATCGTCTTCTAGAGATGTTCTTCCTTTTATGAAGCGCCTGTGTCACTCAAAATATTGCGTACGGCCCATTGCCTCGACACTGTAAGCTTGCCGAAGCAGGCTCAATGTTTCTGTAGCAGAAGTCCCAAGTTTAACGCAAAATTTCACGCTGGCTCTTTGTTCCAAATTCCTGCCCATGACAAAACAATCGCCTACTACAGCATACACGTGATGTGAAAAACAAATTTCACAACTTGCGATATAAACACGGCGATATTACACGGTACTTTAACTCACGAAGATCGGTGCAAGCTGTCACTGCGCACGCAACCGTGTGCTGCCATCTATTGGTGTGCTACAGAACTCGTCTGGGAACCTTATGATACCATCTTGCATTAGGATAATCTTCATGCTTTAATCAATATTCCTAATCCTTTCTTTAGCAAATATTAGACACAATTAGAGAATTCTCTTAATTATACTATTTACTATTTCTATATTTTCTTGGCGAAATTAAATTTAGGTTTCCGAATTCACAATCAATACCGTACAATCATTCATGTCGTTATTATATTTTCTGCAATTTGATGTCATTTGTTCAGATTTCCGTTTTAACCTACACATTTTCGATAATTGCTATTTCACTTTTTTCCTTTTATCACAAATATACTTCTACGAAATATGATTTTATATATTTACGGTACAAGAATATTTCGGGTTTGTTTTTTTTTCGTATTGATTCATACATAAAATCTCAGTTTCTTGACTACTAATTTGCAGGCTCTTGTCTTAGTGCCAGATAATACTATAAGGCTATATCTTTCAAGAGAATGAGAACACTTAGCACGTCTAACTCTAGACGCCCTTATTCAACATACATTATGTATGCCAGTTGAACGAAATCCAATCGAGGTTTCAATGTCACTTTTCAACAATATGCTTTTAAGTTCTAACAATTTACTTAGTTGTCTTTACAAAAAAAAAAAAAAAAAAAAAAAAGCTCTGTCGTTGATTTAGCTATCATTGTCATTATGGGATGAAGCATAGATTCAGGCGTGGCTTGTGAGTCGATTTGGTAGACGGGAACTATAAGAAGCCCATCTCATTTATATATGCATATGTGTGCGTATGCCTTTGTGTCTGTGTTCGTCTCTCACCAGTGCTTAACAACCGGTGTTGGTGTGCTTACGTCATATTTAAAAATAACATCTAAAATTTAACAGAGTCCCGAAAAACTATTTATGCTCAGTATATGCAGTTTTAAAATCTTTTTTGTTTTTGTTTTTGTATTATACATGGCATGTGGTGCGACTTTACATGGTGCAGACATGTTTTCCTAGTGCTAGTTTATATATGCGATATCTAAGTATATAGGTTCGCTTGCTTATCTAAATTTATCCATATTTCATTTCATTTGAAAGCTTTATGTAATAAACTGAAACTAAACTGTACGCTTAGTTTCACTTTACAATCCGACTTTCAGATAACCTTGATTTCCTGATGTTTATAATTGCATAGTTTATCCATTCCTTTCGCATGCTTCTTTTATCTTCTGTTGAGACAAAGACGTCAGTAAGGTAGCATTTTTCTTGCCTAGAAATCCTTGTCAAGAATGCTCAATCGATTCTCTGAACTCCGTCAGAATATAACATGATACTTCGAAAGGTTGTCATTTTTCTGAAACGTGTACGGTATGTGTCTACAATTTCTTTTCTTCTGAATTTTGAAATAATATTTTTTTTCCAAAGCATAAAACCGCAGGTCTCTAACCGGTCTTCAGACATTATATATATATATATATATATATATATATACATATATATATATATATATATATATAT
>NC_068992.1:67989504-67992754 GCF_001194135.2 Octopus bimaculoides
GTTCTTGAAAATTGGTTACTTTCCCTAAAACTATATATATTTTATATATACTTTATCTATAAGGCTCAATTTAATTTTAATTTTTTATAAATTGATTTTAATTGAGTTTTTTACCTGTAATTTTGGATTTTGTCCCTAATAATATTATTATATATGTATATATATATATATATATATATATTCTCTTTTGTATATTACTGCAGTTACGGACGTTTGTTTTATGAGAGAAAGATTATAGAACTGTAGATTTGGTGGTTCGTTGATATTTTAGCCTTGAAACTTAGGGGTTCCCTCAGTGAGTCACTCAGATATTTATTTTTGATTCTTTTTGTATGTTATTGACATACTTCTGATAACACCATGTTGTGCTTCTTTGATATTTCAACCAGAAGTCTCTGGTTTTATCATTTCCTGCAGACGTTCACTTGTTCGTTTTCTGGATTACAACTTGAATTGTTATTCCCTTACATGTTTAGTCAGGTGTTACATTTGTTTTTTGGAGTAATCTCGCTGTTTGTCATTGCTGTAATATCAGCAATCCCTCACAAGATTCTATTTTTCTTCATTTTGGTGCTGAATTGATCTCTAGTTAATTTTTGCTGCGTTTATAAAATTCTGTGTTGGTTTGTTTGTCTAAAAGATCGTTTTCTCTCATATAACCTCTAATGAATTCTTAACGATCGCTTTCCTTTTAATGCAGCTATTTTGTTATCTATTTTTATTTCTTTGTAATGTACTTCTCTTCTTTCTCTCTGACTTCTGTTGTGCCTTTTTCTATATTTGCTTAGTGCATTGAAGGAGGCAAAACAGACTAGTGTCTGTGTTTCAAGGAAAAGATGAAACTAAGAGAAAAAATAATGACATTGGGAGACATTGTCGCCAACAAATTAGGTGTATCCCATTTGCTGTGTTTTACAAGGAGAATTTGCGAGTCATTAGCTGTAGAGGTTTGTGGCACTTAGCGAAATTATACTGATATATCAATATTTTATTGATGCAGCATAGCCACATGTTTCATAAACACTCTCCACACTCTTGAGGCTGAGGTCTCGATGCCATAATGTGACATGTCGAGCAGCTTTATTTTACAAAAACCAGGAGTCGATCTAAGCTCTACAGGTGAGAGCGGATAGTATGGAATCCTGCTCGAAAAACTGTTATTGTCATCTAAGCAGCCTGCGTTGCCACACTAATTCTACTTCGGGATTACTTCAAACGAGGAATAGCTCCTTCTCCAGCCATATACACTCCCTGTTTCTGTGACGCATTTATTTTCCGATTCTTCGCAGTATTATTTATTTTTACCCTTTGAGTGAATTGGAGCAACGTCAAATAAAATGTTCTGCTCAAGCACACAATGCGTTGCCCAATCCAGGTATCGAAACGACAATCTTACGGTCATGAGGCTGACACCCTAATCAGTAAACCATAGTAAGTCCTACAGTTCATCGAACCACTGAATAGTTATTATCGAAACTGACTGGGATCCATTTTGCTAATGTTATCAATAACAGTGAAAACTCTCAACATATTAGAACATAATACTAGAAAATTTACAAAAAGAATAAAGAATCCTGTAAATCCTTCATAAAATTAATCCCAACAAAATAGGGAACTATTTTGCTAAAAACATGATTTATCACTTTCTTTTAATTGCTAAAAGAAAAGAAATTTTATTAAAACATGTTTTCTTCTGATTGAAACTTCTTCCTTATATATATTTGTTTTATATATTTGTTTATATATGTGTTTATATTTTTGTTTATTGATCGTCAGTTATCGTGTAGGTTGAATGTCTCGAGCTATATTATTTCAATATCGCGATTTGTTTTTGTACTATTTTGTAAACTTTATTTTGTACTTTTATTGGATCTTTCCGTTAAAATGCTTTTATTATAATTTCATTGCACAGTTACCGATGTCCTATTTCCCAGTGAGAGAGAAAATGTACGTGGTTCAATTAGTTCAACACGATACTGCGTTTGTATTAGTTCAATCTTGCTTCCATTTCTTTTTAAATATAAATGTCACTGAAGAAAAATGCCAGACGCCAAGATTAAAAGAATATAATCGGTTTCATGTATGCAAATGGTGCATTATTTTCCATGTATTGTTATATATACAACTGAGAATATCTCAGTATGTGAATTTGCTTTTTATATGTGTGAATGTGTGTAACTACGAGTGAGATGTGTGTAGAAATTACATTGAGAGAGATTGGCTTCACGAAGTGTTATTTTCAATGAAAACCAAAGAACATATAATCCGTCAACACCATTGTGAATTTCTCGTTAGAAGTTTCGTTTTGGAAACAGAAACCAATATTCGTGCCAAAACCGCAGCAATCGAAATCGTTTTCAATCAAATGAACTATTTCAAAAGATGTTGTATTTTTATGGTGCTTCAGCCGTAGACACCGGCTAATTGCGTAGTAGTGGGGCATTAAATTACAAAGTTCTTTCTTTATGTCTGTTTGGTAAAGTTATAAATGCTATGCATGTATAATGAAAACTTACTGTGTTTACTGTTGTTGTGGTGAGGAGAGTTTGGCCAAGATGATTCGTGCGTGTAAGAGTGATATTTTCGGTGTGAATATGCTTTTGTATCTAGTATAATTATTATGTTCTGTGAGTGAGGATGTGAGGAAAACAGGGGGATAGAGGTAAATAAAGCCGTAAACCGAGATATTTAGAAGCATTTACTAAGACAACCGACTAAACCATATCGCCCAAAGTTATGTGAGGAAATGAAGTCACTTGCTTATCAATACCTCGAATAGAGGTTTACAAAATACGCATAACAAGGTATAACAAACTTCACTCAATGGAAATTAATCATAGGCTCGAACAGTTGACAGTAATTCAAAGTAAATAAGTGAAGATTAATTTATTTTACAATATCTCCATATAGTCTGATGTTGATTAGTGCCAAATCATCCGTAACTGACGGTAGTCATTTAGCCGTAACTTCCTATCATCTCTTCAGATATACTATAATTTTTAAGAAGTGAAAATTGTATTGAGACGTTGTAAATGAAATTGATGTGTCGAAAAGCCCGGATAAGAGCGATATTTTTTTTATGAATGTTTTCTAACTAGAATGACGAAGGAAAGCCTATTTGTTTGCACACATGTTGCAAACTTTGGTTCGATCTGGTCGAGCCGCTTGAGAATGCATAGGAAACAGACATATATATATGTAAATATATATAAGAGAGAGAAAAAGAGAGAGAGAGAGAGAGAGAGAGAGA
>NC_068992.1:67992814-68001321 GCF_001194135.2 Octopus bimaculoides
AGAGAGAGAGAGAGAGAGAGAGAGAGAGAGAGAGAGAGAGAGAGAGAGAGAGAGAGATAATATCGGCCACGTGGTAGAGTTAAACAGTAGTGACATTAAACTATAAGGCTCGTAGAATTTATCGTGCAGGCTCTAATAGACATTCAAACAATTTCCATTAAAAAAAATCTTATACTAGTCTACATACATTAACATTTTATTCTGTCAGTTTTCAGAACAAGAAATGTTATTGGAATAAAATTATTCTTCGATATTATCTAATATTATTCAATTATTGGAAAGGGTGTTGAGATTTTTTAAAATCTGACAGTTTTGCTGAGTAAAGTATCTACAAAATACGAACTAGTATGGCTTTCGATTTGGCAGCGACAGCTTAATATATCTTCCTTACCGTTTGAACGATATTTTGTTTGTATTTAGAATCCAAACGTATGACATATCTTAATTTCATTTTATGTTTTCAAAATCTGATACAACGCCTATATTTTGTTTTAGAAGCTAACACTGGAAATCTGCAGCGTAGGATTAAATGTAGAGCTGAATCAAACATGTTGAGATTTAAAGAATCCAATCACACCCAATAACGGCCACTAGTGTTATTTTCAAAGAACTCTCTTGGTTTCAATTCTATCCTTAATTTGCATATATGACATCGCAAATGTCATGAAAAACAAATTAGGAATGTCGCAGAAGATACTAAAATTCAGAAAGATTCCAACGGATTAAGCGACGAGGAAACGTTATAGCCGACCTAATATGGCAACAGATATATTCTCTCAGCTTCTTGAGAACTTCACAAGGAATCTAATAATAACAGAGAATTACACTTGCCAAGAGTAATGTCGGTTGGGACCATTCACATAAGCAGTAGTAATAACGTTGGAATGGCACGCAGGAGAATCTCTTGCATCCTCAGAATATTCCCACACGGTTATACTTAAAATGTTGCTCTGTGTGATCTCTACATTCCATGCAGAATTTCAAAACTTTTACAAAATAATGGCAAAACAAGTCTTGATTCCTTCGCTTGCCTCCTAATATGTAGATTCTGTTCCCATCGAAGTCCCTATGAGCGCTGACACGTTTTAATAATATAAAAAGTATTCCCTAAGTATTTCTACATTGCAGCTCAAATATTACCCACAAATACTAACACTGGAATTCTGTACCACGTGTCACCTTCTATACCACAAATCGAACTCGCATCATATAACCACACTTAATACAACTATATAAATCAGCCTCTCCCTTCCAAATCACAATAACAAAAGAACCAATAATATTCCAGTTGCAACTGGAACAATTCTGCCAAGAAATAGCAGACAAACCACCGACAGAACAACTTCAACGAATAATTCTTTGGAAATTTAACGGATACATCTGAAAGTAGATCTCACAAGAGGAATTGTAACTTGAAAATTATGTAAGCATATGTATACAAGCCCACACTCTCACAGACACACCCACAAATATTTTGTGGAGATGGATGTGTGTTTGCGTGTGTACATGTGAATGCACACGTACATATATGAATGTGCGTATGTACTTATATACGTCATATTTCTTCATAACTGATCTTGTAAGACTAACACATCTAGCAATACCTATTAATTTTCTAAACCAATAATTTTTATAATAAGGCCTTTTCAGTATATCTACTTGACTTAAACTTCAATATATTTAATTATATTATGATACATCAAAGCTGACAGGAATTGTAAAGTAGATAATTGCACGTGAATATTTAAATACATATCTGTTCGCCTCTCTGTCTGTGTGTATATATATATATATATATATATATATATGTGTATGCAGATAGATATATACATAGATGTTCTTATTGGCTTAATGAAATTATTCGCTTTATGGAAGTGCCATGGTGTAGAGAATATATACACACACAAACTCACGTGCGTGCAAACACATTTATGAATACACATTTATATATACGAGTAAGTGTTTGTGTGTGTGTGCGTGTCAGCATACTTTTATTTCTTTTAGCCAGAGGTTGTGCCTATGCTGAGACTCACTGCTGCCGTGATTGATTCTCTCTGATTCTATCTTCGGGAGTGGCTTTCGTGTTCCGTCCAGGGATGCAGGGATGTGTGTTCATTCAGAAAACAGTTTGTCTAAGGTTTGTCTCAGGTGTTCTGGGAAGGAATTGAAAGGATTTTATGTACTTTAATCCTGACCTACCTACAGTGCAGGGTCCTTACTCTAGATGGACACTTAGGATATTTGGCACTATGCGGAGGGATCCAATTCGGTTATCATTGTAGCTTTCAATCACAATGTTAAGTGCTAAACTTCCCAAGTTCGTTCATATATACAAGATCCTGTGAATAAACTGTCGTCTAAATTACGCAAAGATGAAGACAACACTGACTTCACATTTTAACATATATTTACCAAAATTATATAGACAGATTGAAATGCGTAAGAATAAATATATTCAATAAATTGGCATTGGCTCCAACCTCGGCTTCCAGACGCCTTCGGAATCACCAGTAACACTTTTGGACCGTCTCCTTGTTTAAGGTGGTGATTGCTGCCATAATCCTTGTTTTCGGTTCATCTTTGGTGTTATAAGAAGTTTCGTTTGTATCTCGCTCAGCTGCACTACACACATAATAATCAAGGGGGTTGCAGTCTGGGGAGTTAGATGGGCAGATGTTAGGGGTGATGCTGTAAGAGAAATTATCTGGCAGCCCTGACTGGGTTCTTTTGCTTGTGGCATGGTTCAGAGTCCTGTTGCCAGACAGGGTCTTCCAGCAGCCACTTTCTTGACCCAGGGCAGCACTAACTCCTCCAGGCACTTGATGTAGGCCTCCCTGTTGAATCTAAGGCCATTTGAGAAGATGAATGGAGGCATAATATTGCCATCCCTAGTGACCACTCCAAACACCATGATGTTGACTGGATGTTTGATGTTTTATCACCGTTGGCACATATCTTCAGATTCAACTGTCCTTAGATTGACACGCAAACACTCTGAAATGTACGTATTGGAGATTCCGGCACGAATTCCAACCTGTCGTTTCCAAATTTCTGGCAGGAAGCGACCTCTATTATATGCATTTACGTTCAAATTGCGAATACATAACCGATTTAATTTGTTATATACATACGTTTATATACACGTGTGTATGTGTATTATATATATATATATATATATATATATATATATATACACACACACACACACACGTATATACAGAGAGGTGTGTTTGTGTGTGGTGTATATGTATCAAGTTCCTGTCACTTTATTTTGTATAATTTACGAAGTACGGTGTAACCACGTGCATTTGTCAATGTCCATACGAAGCGTTAATAAACCTTGATACTTCATGGGAAGTGGTATATTTTCTGCATCGTTGATTTTGAGTTATAAACTTGAAGACATATCTAGGACCAATTCGGATCACATGTTTTCGCACACATATTTGTTTTATATTATAATTAAAAACAGCATAATACATTGGTATCCTTCACATTTTAGTTATTTTAGCGAGGCGATCCTTTATTGCTGCCATATGCAATCAATATAAACGGAGATTGGAAAATACAAAGTAAAACTTTTCATAATTTCATGTATATTGTTCATAATCAAGTTTTAGGTGGAAATTTGATTTTATAGGAAGCAATATGATATATAATTTTCACTGCAGGTAAACGGAAATAAAACTTGAGCATGTATGGCTATGAAAAAAAGATATAATCAAAAAAATATTTATTAAATGTATTGCCCCATAAAATTATATGTAAGCGCAGGAACAAATATGATAGAATATCAAAATTTTATGCAACGAACCCATGGATGTTTTTATATATGTGAGGTGGCATCACGATTAAGATATGCACATGTGTATACTTTTCCCCCCAAAACAATTACAAAATGCAAAGCTTCATTATAAATAGATGTGATATGAACAAAGAAACAGTTGCCTCCTCTGCCATAACATTAAACAAATGTTATATGTACTATAGCTGTAATTAATTTGAATTTCTTTTTTTCACGTGTTGATCTTTCTTTGAGCATCATATCCATAGCAATAACATACTCCGTTTTGTTACATATTATCTTTCGATAAACTATTTACTATCGGAATTGAGCTAAGATATTGAATTATCTGCTTCATTTTCCTTTTGTTTATTCAAAATAATTATTGGTGGAAAATAGTGAAAGAATAACAATACACTGTATCGTTGAAGACACATACTGTAACTTTCAGTTGATTCTTCAACTGGATTGTTCATAATAGAACACCTACGCCTACCCAGCGACCATTTTCGGTCGATAATTTGCAATGTGCTGGTTCTTTGTATGTGCCTTATTCAATTATTTTCAGCATTTCGTCTGTAAAATTGTTCCATTTTATTTTTACTCTGTATTCTATTTTAATCACAAAATATTCTATAAAAATACAATCTTAATAATTATCCGAATTAAGAATATTTATTTGATATAATATAAATGAAATATTTTGTTTTCTTTTCTTCATCATCTTAAATAAAATTCCACTTAAAGTTAGACAGTATTCAAACTTTTTAATAAAAGAACTTTCGAGAAACTTAAAATGTTTAAAATAATATATTTAATAAAAAAACAGGCAAAACAGAAACGATTCTAATAAACAGGGAAAACGGAAGTCATTACTTTTTAATATTTTATTTTTACTAAAACACAAATTATCCTCTTTTTTTCCGTCAATTTAGTGTTTAAATCTTAGATTTTAGGCAAATATGCCACATTGAAATAATGTTTGTTGTACGTCTTCGTGAACATGAAGCAATACTTTTGTTTTTATGATTTTCTTGATTTTGTAGCAGTTTTGGTCAAAGTAAGATATTATAATTTAAAAGTTACAGTTTTTATAGCATAATAAATGGTTTATTCTTTGTTTTGTTAATACTATTTTACATGGCAGACGAATCTCATTATCTGTACTGAATTTCGGAGTTTTGCAAACATTAAGAATATTTGGTAAAAATTAATGTGTAAAGAATAATTTTGTAGCAAATATATTTATATAAGTAGTTATTTGTGAGGGCATGTGTGAGCCTGTGTGCGTGTATCGAAGACATGTATTAATTCAGACTCATAGAATTAGTAGAGTATTAGAAGGGAGACCAGATAAGCACTAAATCAACCAACATATTGCTGGTATCAGTAATTAGGAGTGTAGAATTTGTGAAGCGAGCTACTTTGGGAAATTAGTAGGAACTTACGACAAACATATTTGATATTAGCTTTGTTGGTGAAAAGAAATTCATTTTCATATTTGTACGTACTTATGATAAAGTGTGCGTTAACGTCAATATTTATATCACTTATGATACCTACAATACAAACACATACAGGAAGTAGCATGCACACACATACACACGAAATTTTGTTGCATAATATGTATGTGTGAGTATTTATGTGTGAGTGTTTGTGTGAGCGCGCGTGCGTGTGGGTGATCATGTGAGTGAGTGTGAGTGTGTGTCGAATGCGTGTGTGAGTGCGTGAGAATATGTGAGTTTGCGTGTGTGTGTTTGTTTGCGCGCGCACGCGCCTATATATTTGCATGTAATTTCGTATGATACCTAACTTGAAAACGAATGATGGTTTCATATGTTTCGTAGCACTAAATTTGTCCCATCCGCCAAACAGTAACTGATCCTTCCAGCCTCTGCTAAACGACTTCCACCAATTCTATAAAACCCCACTTCATTGTTTCTACAAGCAGCACTGACCCTCGCTTCCCATTCCATTCCACAGAGATATTTGGTAAATCTACCACAAATCAATCCCATCTAAATTCAAGATATGTTACATACACAGTAACAAGGGTTATATAATCAAGGTGATGCGCGCATCTCTGCATAACCAGAACTTCACAGACATTGGCAATAACTCCTATATTGCTCTCAAACATTTCATCTTCAGTTCATATCTTTTATTCAACACACATCCCCCATCTCTAAACGAATTTATCCGGCTAATTAGGTAGATGATGCAGTATAACATTCACAAGGAGGTCAAATATTCTAACCCTGTCAACTATCTTGCTAATGCACTCACATGCAATGTCTCAAACGTAATGAAGCCATTGTTGACAACATTCTACCACACGTTACTTCTCTATCGTATATGTAATTGGGCAATCTTCGACCTGGTTATAACCAGCGGCGCCCACTTATCACATGAAATTACTAATAGATAATATAATTTTATAGATTATAATTATGCTTATTGTACTTTTAAGATAGATAGAGAGATAGAAGGGCGGACAGACAAAGACAGATAGATAGATAGATAGAAGGACGGACAGACAAAGACAGATAGAGAGAGAGATACATACATACATAGAATTCACAGTATATAAAAGAATCCATTTTACATACAAACGAATGTATATATGCGTGTTGAGTGCGATCGTGTGTATATAGATAGACAGATAAATAAGTGAGAGTAGTAGCAGTAGTAGTAGTAAAAGCAGTAGCAGCAGTATCTGCTGTTCTATGAATTTTTTATAACCATACTCATACCTGAAGTTACAAATAAATGTAATACATACCAGTTTCTGCATCACATCCTCTGCACTAAAGCATCAGTTTTCCCATCTTATGACGGGACAATTTCATTTATTGCCGTACCTGACGCTATATTGTGCCTACAATACAACACTGTTACACTATTGATTCTTATACTCCCACATTACACAATAGATGCTTTCGCTTTCTTGTATGAATGTATGTATATATATATATATATATATATATATAAGGCATGTATATCAAAACTACATTACATCTTTAATTCCCCAATATACAATGATACCGCAACAGATTTATATTTAATCGGGTTTCAGTATTAGTTACGCAAATGTATGTCTTAGGGTGCAATATAAATATGAGTGTATGGAGAGAGAGCGAGAGAGAGGGAGAGGAGACAGAGGGAGGGAGGGAGAGAGACAGAGAGGGAGAGAGACAGAGAGGGAGAGAGACAGAGAGGGAGAGAGACAGAGAGGGAGAGAGAGAGACAGAGAGAGACTAAAGAGATCGAAAGCTAAAGAGATTAGAAGATAGTCGCCCCTTTTCAATAGATTGTTGACTTCCGTCAGTACAATATGCACTTAATTTTCCTATTACAGTCATATGCTGTATTGAATTGAAACTTTTATTCGATCTTTTGTCTGTCCTCCATCAATATGCCCTGGGAACCCGATTTATTATCAGATATTTTTGTATATTCAGAAATTGCAGATTCGGTTGCTCACACTAAGTTGTAGGAAGACAACAAAACAATTTCAACGTATCTATTAAAATATATCCTCAGCGCAATTTAGTTTTACATTTCTTTAGTGAGAGATTATAAACTTATGAATAGAAATATTTCTTTACTTGAAGTGACACAACTAACCTTTCAGAAAAGTTCGTCTATTTTTGACGGGGCGTCGACGTTACTGATTTTATATCTCTAGCGTCGAGCCGAACGTATTGATCACATAATATTATGTATTAAGCTGTTAATATACGTCGTCAGAGATAATATTTTCAAAATATAGAAGGGTTTCTTTCACTTGATTTCACTTTGAATACACATTTATTTGAATAGATATTCATTTGGTCTGTTTTTTTTATTATTATTAGTGGTTCTTGATTCTGTTGTTTTTATTTCTGTTATTGTTGGATATTTTTACCATTTTTATTGTCCGGGGCGGGGTAATTCATAAGCAATTTATAGTGCGTTTATTCACCGCCGTCTATCATACTGGTGTCCAGTTGTGGACGGCAATGATGACGACGCAAGAAGACTAATATATAATAAATAAGTAAAATATAGTACAAGACACGCACACACACGTATATATATATATATATATATATATATATATATATATATATATATATATATATACATGCAACATACAGCATCTTGATAATTGTTATTTAGTTATCGTTTTTTTTTATTTCAAAATATAAACATTGTGATTCGAGTTCAAATCACTAGGTAGTAAGTTGGTGTTTGAGACTACTAGATATTCCGGCTACATATAATAATAATTTAAGCTGTTGACGCCATAAGAACTTAGAAACTGCAAGAACGGAAACTAATTCGTATTCAGAAAAGAGAATCCCCAAGCGAATAATACTAAAACACGAACATTAACTTTCATTCCATTCCATTCCATTATATTATATCATATTATATTACATTATATTCCATTCCATTCCATTCCATTCCATTAAAATAATCCTGACGACTTTGCTGCACCAAGCAAAATAGGTCTTGCACGAACTTCAGCTAAAGCCCCGTTGTTTCATGACGCTTGTCATTTGCGCAACGAGGCAAACTGTAATCTCTTTATTACCCACTAGGGGCCAAACGAGGCAAACTGTAATCTCTTTATTACCCACTAGGGGGCAAACTGTAATCTCTATTACCCACTAGGGGCCAAACGAGGCAAACTAATCTCTTTATTACCCACTAGGGGCCAAACGAGGCAAACTGTAAG
>NC_068992.1:68003191-68004849 GCF_001194135.2 Octopus bimaculoides
CCACTAGGGGCCAAACGAGGCACACTGTAATATCTTTATTACCCACTAGGGGCCAAACGAGGCAAACTGTAATCTATTACCCACTAGGCGCCAAACGAGGCAAACTAATCTCTTTATTACCCACTAGGGGCCAAACGAGGCAAACTGTAATCTCTTTATTACCCACTAGGGGCCAAACGAGGCAAACTAATCTCTTTATTACCCACTAGGGGCCAAACGAGGCAAACTGTAAGTAGAGTACATTTTCAATGTATTTACATCTTATCAAAAGTCACATTCAAATATTTTATGTAATTTATTCATATCCACACAGAATATTGAGATATGCAAATTAGCAAACAAGCTGGCAACTGTAAGCATACTAACGACTATGTATTATATACGTGTGTATGTCAGTTTTGTATGCGTGTGTGAGTGTATATGCATGTGTATGTGAGTGTGTGGCAGGGTCAGCAGATGAAATAAACGCGCCTTATGAACAGGAATGGATAAACAATATCACTCGATTTGTTTCTAAAATACGTTTTACAAGTTTTATTGTAGTCTCTGTGTCTAATAAGTTATACAGCGATTCTAAAGATGTATTTAATAAAGGTTTACATATGAGTATATTTATAGCATATCAATGTGTGTGTGTGTGTGTGTGCATGCATACACATTGCATACACTATCTATACTCATTGAAGCGGGTGTATAGATAGACACAGATATGCATACATATATATTATATATATATATATATATATATATTTGACAGATCATATATCAAGTGCATTTCAAATGAAATACAGCCACGAATGCTGATTGAACAATTATTTTTCTTCACGCTCCAAAAGATGCTAAATCAATAATAATTTCATTGTCGGGACGAAGCCTTTTATCCTGATAATTGAATTTATCCTATCCTATCTTAGATTTGTCTTTAATTTTAAAAATGAATAGCCCTACGACCCAAAACCACCAAACTGTTATTCTATTCTTTGTTCCTAATCATATTTCTTTAAGTCGTTTTAAAGATTCTTCTATTGCGAAAACATTCGATTAATAGTTAGATGCAAGAACAACCAAACTGTATAATGATAATATCAAATTTATTTATGTGCAGTGATGTTCACTCCGTTATCTAATATACCAAAGATATAACTACAAGAGTTGTCTTTAACGAGTATATATTACTGGCGCCATTGTATGATTACAAACTGTATATTGACTGAAGTATTTAAAGATGGCTGTTTTCGTGTTAGGCTATGTAATACTGTACTGACGACCGTGTGCGTGTTGGTATATTTTTATTTATACGTAGTAAAAATAACAGAGTGACTATCTTAATTACAAGAACGAGACGCTTCGCCGTCCGATCACCTCCTATTCAGTCCTCTAATTTCCGCCATTGCTATAGATCTTAGATACCCCCCTACTCACACATGAAATCCCGTTGTCTTCAGTAATATCTGAACTAACGAATTCATTCTACGACCAGCAACGGTCGTAGAATCATGATGGTGTGTATACCGCTGATTTTTTAAGGTTTCTAAATGTGTTCCATGCATTTTCATTGTGAAAACTTTTTTAATAATATAGATATGTGTGTAAACACACATGTGTGCGTGTGCGCGTGTGTGTGTGTGTGTGTGTGTGTGTGTGTGTGTGTGTGTGTG
>NC_068992.1:68006773-68009776 GCF_001194135.2 Octopus bimaculoides
ATATACATATACATACGCACACATTCAAATATATAGGTATAGACACATGCGCACACGCACACACAAACATACACACATATACACATATATATGTATATAGATGAATACTTTCGTACAAACATAGACATAGATAGATAGATAGATAGATAGATAGATAGATAGATAGATAGATAGATAGATAGATAGATCTAAGTACATGTATTTTGAATGCGAGATATTTTGGGCGGATGTGTGTATATACACTCTGGAATTGAATGTATATTCTAGAATCAAAATTCTTAAAGCCATGTTAGATTTTTCTCTCCACTCTTATGGTTCGTCGTTAATCTGTGCTGCTCCGATATTTCTCAGTAAACATCACTTTCAGATATGTGGCATTTGTAATGACGTATCGATTATGTTGTTTTTTTTTTATTTTTGCTTGTATCTGTCACGACAAATTGAAGTTGTGTCTAATGTCTTTTGAGCGTTCGTGGATGGAGTAATATACTTTTTGCCGGACATAAAGTGCTATGTTGTATTTATTTGATACATCTTAAAAAACTATTATCCTATTCAGACTTTCAGAAATAATTATTAGAAATGTGTGTCTGGCCTATGTTTATATAAGACAAAACATGCTTCGAGGCTATAAGTTATTCTCCTTTCTCTAATGCTTGATAGCTTGGATTTATCGATATAATCTGATGACAGCGAGCCATCTATCAGCGAAAACGTTTTATCCTCTTTTTTATTTATTATTTTAGCTTTAACTTCCCAGTTATTTTATTTTAGCGGCCGCGTAACCCGAAATATTGCATTATATCATAGCTTCATTGGCTTTGTGGCTCATGTGTACTTTTATCCACCCTAATTAAGCAGACTTATGATTAAAACGTTCTACTTACAATCAATTGATCTTTTTCTCGTATATTGTAGATAGATACATTCTTAGAGATTCTTTCATACCCATTGTTGAAGATTCTAAATTACATCCTATTCAAGGGAGATTCATTAATAAATTTAAGATTTAAATGTATTTGGAATGCAAAAGTTAACATTTGAGTTAAGCCGCAGGTAGAAATATTTCCGTTACCTGTTGTTCATTCTAATTAGTTTCTTAACGGATACTTATAGAGCAGTAGAAAAATGAATTACCTTTAAATTTCTTCACTAAATCTGCGATGCATGCTAGCGACAAATAAAACTAAATCCTATTCTTTGCTTCTCTGAGCCAATAATATTTACTTTTGCTTGTGAACACGCGAATCTGTCATTGCTATGATTTATAATCTCATCTTTGAGGTCGAACAAATCAACATCTAATTTCATTGTTGCCAGATGCATCTAGTTTTGAGGAATTTCACGTCAGAAATGCCAATGTGATCAAGGAGTTTACTTAGTAATTATGTTCCCTTGCTTCCCTCCTCCAGCAAATGCCTTCTACCAATAATGTCAGCACGACAAAAGCTTTATCTAGACACGGCTGGCAAATAAATTGCATTGAGAGTATATAATGTTTGTCGCAATGTGGTGTCATCTTTCTCCTTATGACAGAAATGTCTTACTAACTTACAGTTATCTGCATCATTGTTATGTTTAATTCAGTCTGTCTTTTTTCTCCACAGTGAAGTATTGTATCGTTCAATACCAATTACATTCATGTGAGCAAAGTTGCTCATAACGGAATGACTTTCTCTGTGGAAGTCCTTGGGTAGAGATGCAAAAATGTCTACTTTGTCCTCATAATGTTGTAAATAAGTCATAACTAGTCAATCGTTAATTGCCCTAGTCCCAGTTCAAAATCACCCACCTATTTTCAAGTAAGCAGATAGTTTCCAGTCTGCTAACTTTTTGCTCAACTGCAACTGTAATCTTTATGCTGCCAACGCCGTTGTCTGCTCACCAAGGAGACATAAAACGTCATCAAATTTAGCCCGCACACCCTGTGTGTGTGTGTGTGTGTGTCGTGTGTGTGTGTGTGTGTGTGTGTGTGTGTGTGTGTGTGTGTATGTGTGTGTGTGTGTGTGTGTGTGTCTGTGTGTATGTGTCTGTATGTTTGTCTGGTTGTGTATGTATGTGTATGTATGTGTATATATGTGTATGTGTTTCTGTGTTTGTGTGTGTGTCTGTGTGTGTGAGTGTGTGTATTGATCAGTATTCAGAAGCATAGAATTACAGGAGTGTTAAAGTGCTAAGCTCCGATACACCTGCCACTTGTAAACCCGTACATTTCAAGCGAAATGTCATAACAAAAAATATAATGGTGACTGACTAATTATCTCGTCTTATACTTAAATTACGATTAAAACAAAAAAAAAGTTGGCTGAGATCATACAGCGTCTATCACTTTCATTATTCAATTCCCCTTAACCCATCCTAGGTGTTTGAATCAATCTCTTAACAGAAGAAATTCGATAGTAAACCAAAATGATGTAACTAATGTTCTTCTTTTCTGTTTTAATAGATTTCTCGGACATCTTTCATTGTATTTAAACTCTTCATTTCCTACTTTGGTACAATCAGCTTTTCGGAAAACTTGTCACTGGAATGTTTAATGAGTCATATGCTCATTAGGAATTTTCTCAGACGTCTCGGCTTTTTCAATTAACCGAAATTTGATTACTTTTCTCGATTGTAAAATTCATTAATACGTTTGACTTTTCCAGGCAATTGACATTAAAACTTCCCGTATTTTCAGATGTTTAATTTGCTGAAGTTAATTGTATTGTATAGGATAATATCTAAATTATATTTTAGGAATAAATTCCTCTTTATATGTGTGCGCAGGCGTCTATCTATTTATCTAGGCGTGTGTGTGTATTCATACATATATATATATATAAGGAATAAAAAATCTCTGAGCGAGATATAAACAATAGCATCACGACATCGTGAGGTACATTAGCCACCTAAATGTGGCTGACCATATACACTAGCATGTATATCTATCTATCTATCTATCTATCTATATATATATATATATATATATATATATATATATATATATATATATATATATAT
>NC_068992.1:68010106-68013381 GCF_001194135.2 Octopus bimaculoides
TATGCATGTGTGTGTGTGTACACGCATAGATGTAAGTATGTACATATACTCATATATATATGCAGATATATTATTTATATTATTATATATAGAGATAGGTAGATAGATAGATAGATAGATAGATAGATAGATAGATAAGGAGTAAATGCTCACATGAATATTTATATATATACATTTTTATTATTATTATCAACGTTAAATTTAAATAATTGATAAAATAACAACAAAAATATAGAATGTAGCAACCAACAATAGGTTTGAATAGCTGAAGAAAAATTCATAGTTACAATTACTATAATTACAATAGAGGGTACACGAGGCGCCTACTTGCTAGAAAGAGGAGCTAAATCCTCAAGTAAACCACTGAATTACACTGAAAAGAAATTACACTTCAAAAGAAATGATTCTGTGTCAGATTACCCCGTATTCACTTGGCTAGAAATAACAGCAAAATATCTCTCACATAATTCCATCTTCAGAAGAAAGGACTTATTGCATAACAGGGTTTTCTCTCTCTCTCTCTCTCTCTCTCTCTCTCTCTCTCTCTCTCTCTCTCTCTCTCTCTTCATACATACATTACGTATGTAAATGTGTAAGAACGAATATTTGCATACATCAATTTACCCTACTTGAGTAAAAGCATAGGAGGGTGATGATGAGGAGGACTGGCTTCTAAGCTTCTTCATAAATAAAAAAAATAATAACAAAATCTTTACAGAATTTCACTCATACAATGATAATGAAAATGATTATAATGAACCAGAGATTAGCAATCTTTTTATGGATTTTTGAAGTAGTAACAAAGAATTATGGTGGTGGCAAATATGGTTTGTAAAGATGCTAATAGCAGCTGCAATATTCTTTCTTCCTTTATGATGTCTGTTTATTCTGTTTAATCTGTTGACTGGCTCCTTGCTTTGGTTTCTCGGATACTTAATACCTTCACAGACAATCTCTGGATTGATTTTATAATATAAACACAATAAATACTCGGTGTTGAGAGGTTAAATAAATGTTTAGAATAACATACATCGCTTCTAGTGAATACATATCACTTCCTTCCGACGTGAATTTATTGAAGTTTCTTAGCCATTACAAAAGTATCCATGTAACGTATCGTAGCGTATTTCAGAAGAAGCGTGATAAAAATATGGAAACACATTATATTTCTTTATATCCAGACTCTCAGTTCAATCTATGAGATAAATGAATATCAAAAGCTGATTGATTCAGCCATTAAACAAACAATCCGCGTATTGACAGAAGCAGGGCATTATAGTCCTTAAATTAATTTAGATTTTGGTCTTGAACTTCGTTAAGTGATGTTCCGACAGAAAATTATAATCTCCAGAAGAGCAACAACATTTTGTCGATTCAGGATTTAGTGCAATTTTCTTCAGAAGAAAGGACTTATTGTATAACAGGGTTTTATCTCTCTCTCTCTCTCTCTCTCTCTCTCTTTCTTTCTCATTCTCTCTCTCCATATATACATTACGTATGTAATGTATATATGGAATGTATAACTGCTCGACTTAATTTTCACTGTTCATAATCGGTTAAGTACCTCTCTGCTCAATATTTTACTATAGATTTTAAGTTTTAAGCTTCTTCCTTACGCAGAAGAAACAGCATCTTCATTTTACAGTAACCATCAGCTCACAGTTTATAATTGAGGACAAATACATATGTGTTCAGTTTTGCAAACTGATTTCTGCCGATTAAATACATACAAATATATGCAGCTCTGCGTACTCACGCTCAAACACACACACACACACACACACACACACACACACACACACACACACACACACACACACACACAGCACATTGTATTTGAAATTCACATCTTTTGTAGACAGATCTTACGTCTGATATGTGGCAATATATTTCTTAACAACTCCCTGTGACAGTCACCACATGATGACATTGGATCCAACTTCCATATAAGAAACAGCTAAAGTAATCGAAACAGAAACAAAACTTCTAAAATATTTGAAGACTGTCATGGAGGAATTGCAATGGCTAAATCTGCATTCTAAACCAGTAACATTTTTTTCTCCAAGATCAAAAGATACATCAGCTCTATCAAACTTTACACTATATATAATACATAGTTTCCATAGGAAGTGGAAACCTGCGTAGGAATGTACAACAAAATATACGAAACAAAGTAACCCAGGTCATATAGCTATGAAGAATATCCAGTTGAATCACTATCACTCATCAAAATTTATCTGTCATAAACAAAACTTATATTATCGCTTCCCCACAGAGATTACTTCAACCCTATCTCCGAACTACGAATTAACATCCTCACTAACCAACGACATACTTCTATTTATTTGTTTCACTAAATAAATGCTATTTTAAAGATAAACGAATACATTGCTCCACGGACGACAAATTCACTGGATATCACTAATTTTCATTTACTTTTTAGGGAAAATAATTCACAGGATTTTCCATTAAGCAGCAAATACCAGTTCGTTTCACGAATCTTCGAAAGCTTGTAAACTTATATAAGATTCGGTTAACAGCAAGGAAACAATAATACAAACAGGAGAACGATATTGCATTCTCATTGCGGAAATTGACTATTTGCATCAAGGAATTCTAGATGAATGCACATTATTGGCCGACGAAACCTCTATAAGAATGAATTATTCGATAAAATAGGTTGATAAATAGATTTACAAATGTGCGGTATCAATCGATTGAAACGTATAGTTCATGGTCAGAGACCATCATACGCACACATACATTACACGCATGCATCGTCGCATGCACACACCTTCACGTATATATGCACATGTGTGAATGTGTGAAGTTGATGCTCCAGGAATCTCATGTGTATAAATAACTAAAATAAACAGCTGAGGAGTATAAACTGTATGTTGAATATCCTTCTCCCTCTCTTTGTTTATTTTATACTCAGTATGTATGTATGCATGTATGTATGCATGTATCTATCTATCTATCTATCTATCTATCTGTCTGTCTGTCTGTCTGTATGTCTATCTATCTATATTTCTCGCTATATATATGCAGTATATAGGATATCATATATGTGTGCGTGCGTGTGTGTGTGTGTGTGTATGCGTGTATGTGTATGTGTGTGTGTGTGTGTGTGTGTGTGTGTGTGTGTGCGTGTTATGGAGATGTGTCTACGTCTGCGAGGGGGAGATAGGTTGTATGTGCTTGTGTATAAATGCGGCCGATGACAAGAAGCTTCATTGCTTGACAGGATTTTAAAAACCTAACTCCAATATCAT
>NC_068992.1:68013855-68014433 GCF_001194135.2 Octopus bimaculoides
ATATATATATATATATATATATATATATGTGTGTGTGTGTGTGTGTGTGTGTGTGTGTGTGTGTGTATGCATGTATGTATGTATAACTAAGTAATGCGTAAATAAGAAATCTTCATCAACAAAAGACAGACGAAAAGATTTGCAGACAAAATCTGGAAAAAAAGTTTAGGCTAAACATTAATAACATATAACAAAACCCTACGGAGAAGCAAAACGACAAAGTTTGACGTTAAACACGATAACATTAGTTGAAACACAACACCCACTCAAATGGAAAGAAAACAGTGTAGGATTGGTAAAGCGAAGACACAAAATAGGAAAAAAACTGAAATACAGGAGAGAAAAAAAAGAAACTAATATTAAATAAAAACATTATTTCAATAGGAAGTATCGACCACATCTTATATTCAACAACAACACAGAGATTATTAAAGCAATGTTGAAAAATCTCTTCTTAAATAGGCCAACCCTTTAAATATACATACCAGTATATGAATACACATACATATATTACTACACACGTATTCACATACATATTTGTGCCGATTTACGTGTGTCACCGATAAATGTATATTTAT
>NC_068992.1:68014443-68015339 GCF_001194135.2 Octopus bimaculoides
TAATATATATATATACATAAATACAAATATATATCATATAGTGTGTGTGTATCTGCATATATGTAAGTATAATGTGCATAAATGTGTGTATGCTCGCGTGCGCGTGTTTTATAGAATGGTCACACTTCACAAATCGCCTTTACTAATACTCAGCTTGTTATGAATAATTGGAGCATCCGGTTTCTATATAATGAACATACATTAAATAAATTTGAATATTATAGGAAATTAAATCAAAATGTTACTATGAGTTACTTTAGAGAGATTAGCGTATGTTTCGCCAACAGTGATGTAAATGCAGTGATGGACAGAAGCAATATGGTGAATATGTAAACATATAGGTTTGTAGAATATTTCAGTAACAATGGAATACATATAATTTCTCACGTAAACAATGTTTGCAGTAATTCGAACAAAGAGTCAATGTACGTAAATATTGCTACAACAATTAAATTATTAATGAACCTGATCCTCCTTCCTTCGTCAGTCATGTCGGTAGAGATTTGTCTCAAATTTATTTTCAAAAACAAGTTATTATTGACATTATTTCTTGTTTCTATGAGACGACGGGCAAAAACAACTAAAATCACAACAGACAATAATACAGAAATTTAAAATCACTTTTTAGACACCTAATTACTATGAATAATCTCCGTAGGCATTTTATTGTTCTTTTTAATACACACATAATTCTTAATAACCATTTTAATGACAACTGTATTGTTCTCTAAAATCAGAACTGTCGTCATTATATTCAATGCCAAACATTTACCAATGCTTCCAAAATACATGACAATTTCTGAAATTTCATTTTCTAACACACACGCACGCACGCACGCACGTACACACACACACACACACACACACACACACACACACACACACACACACACACA
>NC_068992.1:68015636-68018508 GCF_001194135.2 Octopus bimaculoides
TATATATATATACATAGTTGAAATTTACAGTAAAACAAAATATGAAGACAGGTGTATAAACAACAAGCAGGTGTATTTGTTTGTCGCTCGTGGGTGTGAGTTTGTGTGATCTACCTATGGTTGGACAGAATGCAGTTGGTGGCTTGCTCACTAGATAATAGGGTTAGAATCTTTAGTTATACTCTACCTAGACTGCAAAGATCTTGCCCAACCACGTGGTCCGAGAAAAACTGATTGGGATTTCTATTTGCTGTTGCTAATATTTCAATACCCATATCAACAGCTAAATGTGGCCCGTCTTGTTTGATAGCAGTCCAATTTCCAGTAGCCATCTTGAACTCTGACTAATTCTACATTCGGCGGTCTAAGCCTGAGGAGCTAGGTTCGTTGTTGGAGCCTACAAAACTTTAAGCTGCATGGAGCCAAAGCAAACTCTGATTGAATTATAATATATTCAACTTCTACCAAATTTGTTAAGTGCATCTTTCTCTCGCTTGAGAAGGCTCCCTGCCTTAAAGTTACATTGTCGTCTTGAACGATCCTGGCACGTCAGGTGCCGGCGTGGTTGTGTAGTAATAAGTTTTCTCATAATGACATGGTTCCAAGCGCAGTCCCACTGCCTATCATCTGGGGCAAGTATATTCTACTCTGGCCGACCAAAGCCTTGTGAATGGAAAGAAGTTCGTCGTATATGTGTGTGTGTGTGTGTGTGTGTGTGTGAGTGGGTGTGTCTGTGTTTTTCCTTCACCGCCTCTTGACAACTGGTGTTGGTACGTTTAAGTCTGTAACTTAGCAGTTCGGTAGAATAAGTACCAGGCTTTAAAAAATTAAGTCCTGAGATCGATTCATTCGACTACATCTCTTCAAGAGTAGCCCCAACATGGCCGCAGTCTAATGACTGAAACAAGTAAAAGATGGACGATAAAAGATGTGTGTGAAAGAATTTCATATGTTGGAGATAACAATGTTTAAAAAGAATTTCTTTTTCTATTCCTGCTAAAAGAATATGAATCTTTACAAATATGTTTGAATTAACAGCTTAGAAATGATTTGTTATAGAAATAAAGTTTTAACTGAGCGGTTGGCTAGCATCAGAAAGTCTATAAGGACACGGTGTTGAGGAAGAATGACCAGAAGAATATGATGTGCGTATAATTTGTGTATTTAAAGAGTAAAAATATTTCTCAAAATTCCCTTTCGCAATGTTTCTGTGCGTAGAATGCAAGGTGCATAGTTCATTGATCGAACTCATAACAAACTCATTACAAACGGAAGCTCAGCCATTGTTCGGATAATGTAAGAAAAGGGAACATTTCATCCCTTGAAATATTTTCTAACAATTTTATATATTTTCCTATTTAAAGCGGTTAGAAAGAGAATTTTATTGGAAGTCTCAAAATGAAATGAACATAATTTTCATTTACAAATGATATTTTTAGATTAAGCTTCTGGTTTCAAATTTTGGCACAAGGCCAGCAATTTGAGGTAAGGAGTTAGTTGATTACAGTGACTCCTAGTACTCAATTGGTACTTGTTTTATCGACCCCGAAAGGATGAAAGGCAATATTGACCTCGGCAGAATTTTAATTCAGAATGTAAAGAGCCGGAAGAAATGACGCTAAGCATTTTGTCCGTTGCACTGACGATTCTGCCAGCTCACTGCCTTAAGCTTCTGAAAATATTAGTCGACATTACGTTACACGGTATCTATGTTTCTCACTCATTATGTTTCGATTGATATGACTCTTGAAGTATTTGAGGTTGTTTAATACGTTTCCAATCAATCTCTCCAACGACAAATAGGTGTTTCACACAATGGACTCTTTGGAAAATTATAATTTGTTCACTTTTCTTATGTTTTTTTTTTAATAATTCTTTATTACTAGCGAGAGATTAGATCCTTTTATTTTATTGGTCAATACGAAGATATGTTGAGCAGCACCTTATTTCTGATACGTGTATTTTATTGACTTTTGCAAAAGGATTTGAAATTCGAAACTTGATTAGATGGAATATGCTTTGAAAAATTATTTATTTGACTTCACTAATGACCAGATACGGCAATAATTATTGCACGATGAAGAGATTCGAATATAAAAGCTGACAGACTTTATAGCATCAAATGCCAAGGAATACATTATTACTAAATATTTTAGCTAACGAAATTGCAGATCTTGATAATATCCACAAGATCTTAAAACTATTTCAAGTTAAAGTTAACTTTCCAATAATACAAAGTCTTGAAGTATAGAAATAATCGCTGGAATGAAACACAGAAGCACTAAAATAACGTGGTTAAGTTCTGTCTAGAAAGAAAACATAAAGGCGACCTAAAAACAAAATTACTTCAATCATATAAAGAAAGCTATTGAAGTAAGCTACTCTAATGTGAAATACAACACATTAGTATGACAGAAAAAAAATATCGATATTAATGTAGGATATTATCACATTAACATACCTATTATCATTCAACTATTATATGTTTCCGTTTAAGAAAGAATATCTGATGGGGGTGGGGGGGTCTTGTCATAATAGACATCCTAAAGATAGTTAGAAAGCAGAACTTAAAAAGAAAAAAGGCTCGGTAAGATATGAACAACAATACGACTTCATAAATCTGTTACAAGCAATCACAAATATCTCTTAGGAATAAAAACACAGAATACAAATATGAGTAGAAGATCTAGAACGAATTGTGAAAGAAATATTATTCTCTCCTGTGACATCAAAGACTAATTTTATTGCTTGGAAACGTAATTAACGTTTAAATGTTAAGGACTAAGGAGTAATATATTGTATATATACAGAATGAGAACATCTACGTGTACACACACACACTTATATATATATATAACATACACATATATAT
>NC_068992.1:68018881-68026064 GCF_001194135.2 Octopus bimaculoides
ATATATATACAATTAAGATTCAACTGAATTAGGTACTTAAGTTAAAGCCATATCAGGTGATTATCAAACTCTGTGCAGGAGTACCTGCACTTCTTCTTGCAGTGTATGCAGACAACAGGACTCAACTTAGTGGGGATGTCCACTCGTGGTTGTTTAGACATGTACTTTATATAAAAAATATTTTCTATAATATTTCCGAAGTGCAGAATCCAAGGTAGGTGAATAATATATAAATATAAAAATGGAACAAAAACGCAATAGAGGACAATAAAACATTCGGACAAATAGACGATACAAAGGCAGACAAGAGAAACAACAATTAGAAGGACAGGCAAAAAAAGTTAAGCGCCAGACGTCAGGACCATTTCAGGCAGTTACATTTGAGATGGTTCGATCTGGTTGCCCCACCGAGTAGTCTAAGCTAAGAGCATTAAACCCCTTTGTAAGAAAGCTAGCGAATGTGTACAGCAACAAAGACAAACAAAAACGGAAAATATGGTACACAATTACGAATACAAATAACAAGAAATAAGAACAGGTGTCTATGAATAAATAATCGATTATCTTAAGAACTTCATCATTAGCGTACAGCTGTTTCTCATTCATATTTGAATATATATGGTCCACTAGTCTTGCCAAGCTGGAGGGGGAAAGATTCGCTCCATTACTCAAAATATATCGGACAGAGATTGTGACATTAATCGGCTGGAATGGACGTTTGCCTGGGGCTAAAATGTAGTAACACAGTTCTATATAGAACTGCCATGTGATAGTGGCAAAAAACATGTTACCGTCTAGTATTGGCACAACTTATATCTCGTTCAGAGATTTTAAAACTAGTTACTTTGCTCGATACGAGATTAGCATCTGTCTGCCACTTCTCTGTGAGTTGGGATGATTGACCGCCATCTCTAGCAGGCAGGTACCCAGTGCCGATGACAGGTAAAGGCCCAGAAACTATGGTCTACTGGTCTTGCCAAGATGGAGGGGAGGGATTCGCTCACTTAATCAAAATATATCAGACACAGGTTGTGTGTCATTAATCGGCTGGTAAAGACGTTTTCCTAAGGTAAAAATGTAGTAACATAGTTCTGTACTGAACAGCCACGTTATAGTAGCAAAAAAATGTTACCTTATATATGTGTGTGTGTGTGTGTGTGTGTGTGTGTGTATGTGTGTGTGTATCTTTATGTTGTTCTTGTCTACCACTACCGTTTGTCATTTTACGGTGCAAAAAATCCGCAATCACCCTGTCAAATTGATCACTTAAGACAGTGGTGTGAATTGTGAGAAATATGACTACTTTTCTTAGCATGGTTTCAGATCACGCAAGAGCTATCTCCTTCGCTTGTGTATAGTTACTTATATTAAAGTAATCTTTATATCACATACTTTAAATACTGTAGAAACCTTAAATATTTACGGCGCAATACACTCATTACAGTTCACGTTAAACAACAATCGGCCACAGATCATTCTGGGTGTTTCTGCAAAAGGTTTCAGTCGGCGTTTTCTTTTCCTCTCTTTTCTAATTGAATATAATGCCTCATGAATATATTTGTGCTGACTGAGTTTATCTAATCTGTAATTTGGTGCCCTGTGTGACAAGTCCTTCTTTTCAATGTTGCAAAGTTACGAAAAGGAATTCATTGCTTTGTTCCATTTTACATATCCACTTTCTACTGGAATTTCATTGGTTCAAACACACAAAAAACATTAATAATTTATTGAACCCTTTAACTGAAGATTTAATTATTGTACAGATACGAGTTTGGTGAAATTATAGCGTGGCAAACGAAAGTGCTTTTAGATATGTGGATAGCGTATTTCGAAGCCTATAAGTAAACATATTGTAGTATTTAGCAATGGTTCCTCAGATCTTGAATTGAAATCGGGATAAGGCCAGCTACTCCTTTTACCCTTATGGAGTCGATAAAAGCAAAGCTGGTCAAAGGCTGGCATCGATTTTATCGACTATGCATTTACTCAAAGTCTACGAATGCTAGAATCAATATTTACAGTAAAATATGTGCAGAAAGAAACCCAATCGGAATTGACTTCGGCTCTTTATACGGACGAGCCGATGAAATATGCATTGGTAACGCACTGAAGATATATCAAACGAGTAAACCTATTTAAAAAACAAATATTATCATTGCGCTTTTTCAAAGGAATATTTTATTGTAATAACAGCAATATTATGGTACTTACTTTGCCGTGTCGACGTTTGCATGATAATTACTAAACTCTTTATAAGCTGATCTGTTGACGGTGTTTCTACGCAGGATTGAAACTATCTCCGTTTACCGCTAGTGCTGTGCGAAAGGCTGTGATATTCAGGTTTTTCTCGCTTTTCCCTATCAGTTATATAATTTGACATTTAGCTGTGTCAAATTTTAGTCTTTTTCAACCCTTATCGAATATTTTACATTATATTCTTTATTTCATTCTTTGTTGATTCGCATTTCTATTTTCTTTTGCAGACGTCGATACGTAATTGTTCCTTTATTTTTTTGCTCCGCGACAACAATTTCAGTTGAAATCACTTTATCTGTCAATCAGAGAGGAATGTTATCAAACGCGTTATCATGTAACACTAACTACATGTGTCGCAAGTAGCTTTTAATGATATATATATATATATATATATATATATATATATATATATATATATATATATATATATATATATATATATATATATGGTCTGATCAATAAGTATCCGGACTGTTGCCATAGGAACGAAGCTGTGTGAAGTCGCTGGGCACATTGACATTTAACACTGCTGTTTAACGTGCTCGCTCACATCCGCTGTTTACAGCAGTGCTCGGAAGTAACGTGTGCAGCGTGTGATCGTCACATTGACCATGACAGAGAAAGTTCTCGTGGGGATACCTGATCAGAGTTGCAGAAAGTGTATGAGCCGCATACAAGTGTACGAGTGTTTCAGACGTTTCCAAGATGGCCGAAAAAGTGTCGATAGTGACGAACTTTCAGGGAGACTTGCAACCAGCAGAACTGAGAAAAACATCGCAGATGTTCTTGCAGCAATGAGAGAAAATCGTCGAATCACCATCCGAGAGTTATCAGAGGACGTGCAGATTAGTTACAGTCAGTTCAGTTCAGTACACTATCACTGAAGATTTGGGCATAAGACGCGCCTCTGCCAAAATTGTGTCAAAACTGCTTTCAGCTGATCAAAAAGACATTCGGATTTCAGTAGCATAAGATCTTGATTGCTATCTTCAGTTTGATATTGTAGTGGTGACAGTTGTGATTTGTAATTTACAACTGTATTTAGATGGCTAAAATGGCTACCTTAAATGCACACCAACATCGGTTGTCAAGCGATTGGGGGGGGGGGGCAAAGACAGACACATGAATATATACATACCAAATCCACTCTCAAAACTTTGGTCGGCCCGAGGCTATAGCAGAAGACACTTGCCTAAGGTGCCAAGCAGTGGGACTGAACCCTGAACCATGTAGCTGAGAAGCAAGCTTGTATATGTGTGTGTATGTGTGTGTGTGTGAAAAGCATTGAAAGCATGGAAGTGCTCGAGTCAGACCCGAAACGCTAGATAAATATAAGAGATATAGATAAGAGGTTCAAATCAGGCAGACTACGATTGATACATATACGGATTTAATTATGATAGAGTTGTCCAATATAAAACAAAAATACATTTGGAGCATGATTCAATTATTTCAAAGTAATTTATTTTGAATTCTTAAAAGAAATTTCTTTCATTATTCTTATCTATATTTTTATCTATACTCCAATATGTCTATATATCTATATATTTATTTGTCTATGCCTATTTTTAGTATTCATATATTTTCATATTTCTATATCTTTATATTGCGAATGTATTAATATATGTTTTAAATAGGACAACTCTATCATAACTAAATTCGTATACATATGTATCAATCGTCGTCTGCCTGATTTGAACCTCTTCTCTGTATCTCTTATGCTTATGCACACAAGCACACACACACACACACACACACACACACACACACACACATGTATGTATATGTACTTAAAAATATGTGTGTACAAATAGAGAGAAAGAGAGAGAGGTTTGCGTTGAGTTCACTCGCAAAACCTTATGAATATTTCTAAGTAATTAACTGAGATGTATTTCTGTGACAATTTAATTAAAATAAAACACCTGGTTCTTTATGAGTCTCGGAATAGTATTTGATTATAAATGCAACGTTTAATTGATTTATTACAAGCATGTTAGCAACTATATACCACTGTCACCAGTGATAACTTATCGGGCTGTCGGAAAATGATATGAACCCATATCCATTGCAAATTATGAAGCTGGAATGAAACTATAAGATATATTAGAATATGGTCTTTGTTATATATCGAACTGTTGCCAAATTTACTATTCTGTAGAGGAGAAAAAATATAACAAACCATGTGACTTGAACTTCTGATGAAGTCGGGTTAATGGCATATTTTGTGTTGTTTTATTAGTGTTCAATCAAGCATTAACCATCAATGAATGATTGTTATTAAATGTAGCCCAGGTAGTAATGTTTTAAGGTTATAATTTCTTGAAAGAGAAATTGCAGAGCTTGTGAAATGAAGAAATTTTTAGTAGCATATGAAATTTATGTGCAATTTAGAGGAGACGAATCCTAGAGTTTTCACTAAGAATTCAATGTAACATAAGACAGAGTCAGCACAGTTAGTGGCGGAGATGGACAGTTAATTCCAAACAGAGTTATTAGTTATTGTGTCTACCTTAGTGAAAGTGAACAACATATGAATTTATATACAACAATCAGATATATTTTGTTATGATTTACAGATTTTTATTAATTCACCGATTCTTTAAAATAAGACATTATATTTATAAAAATGTGAAAACATTTCTCAATAAAATAATGGCCAACATATGTTGTAGCATTTTATCTTCAACTAAAGTTAATGCCTATTTCGTTGTATTGCCCTCCAATTCCTTAGTTTATTCCTCCATGTTTTTAAATATTTCGTTAACAACCAGAATATTGACATTTGAACAGAACAGTAAAAATAAAACAGAGATTCACAAACAAAAATAAAGTCAGTTATAAAATTTAAAGATTTGTTTCCAAAAATTAAATTTGCGCAGGGAAACATTCTGCATTTTGATGTTGTTACAATTGTTAGAGTTTTACGTAACTGAAGCCAGAGCAATACCCTATAACTTAATATTCTAATGTTTCAGCAGCTTGAGTTGCAGATAACTCATTAACAAATGACATTTCATTCGGATCTGCTGACAATTTTAGTAGTGTAGTAAAAATTAAATCGGGAATGAAGATGCAGGATTAAATATTCCATCAGCGAGTGAAGCCATATTTATTTATAATTTAGATACAAGGCCAAACTTTTTCGGAAAGAGATATTGTAAAAGAAATTGAGTCAAACACAGCTATTTAATCAGTTTTTCCTGGCAGTCTAAAATACGGAATTCTTCCCAAAGAGCATTTAATCCAAAAACTAAGAGTAGTCATTAAACACCAGAAGTTATTTCGACCAACACTTAATTTTTGTCTTCATTTACAAACAAAACTTATATGAATGAAATGGAGTTATATGAGCTACAAACTAAAAGACATTGGAAGCAATGTTACCAGTCATTACTCTTGGAGGCAGTAAAAAGCATTCATCCTGTTGGTCAAAAAATGTCATCAACAACAGATATGACGTCATAACTGCCAAGTGCCTTTTCATGTTGAGAAACAGATAGTGAGATGGGGGCCAAGTCAGAAGAATAGGGGGTGATCAACCAGATCAAAGCCACAGTCACACAAAGCAGTCATTGAAACCTAGGACTGATGTGTTAAAATAGTGTCTTCATCCCATGAAACAAGACCCCTTTCGTCAGTTTCCTTGGTTGTTTCTCTTGATAAGCTTTTGTAACTGCCTCCATTGATGATGTGACACTTTTGAAGATTGTGAATGCCTTGTGTCTCCAAAAAATCTGAGGAGGGGTGTCTACACTGAAAGACTTATCTCTTTGCCTCTGTCTTAAAATGATGAGCCCAAAACTGATCCTGTGTTGGGTAAGGTCTATGGAAACCAGCTGAGTCTGCCTCAAACAATGCCAGATCTTCCTATGATGTGATCAGCCTGTTGCGCTTTTGATCAAACATTTAGAAGATGTGGCATCCAACGAGCAGAAACCTTCGTGATGCCAAGTTCATTGGGCAGAATATTTCCAACTCTCTCACGGGATATGTTAACAGCCTTAATCATTTGATAAATAGTTAGTTGCCTGTCAATCATCATCATGGTGATATTTTCCTTGGTGGTGGCAGGACGTTCAGAACCTTGGATCAGCTTCCCTTTCTAAATTCAACCGCCCACTTTTGCACTATTGATAAAGCTTGGGCGTTATTCCCTAATATAGCAACCATGACAGCAGGGATGGGGAGGTTGGCTAAAATCCTTCTCTGCAGGTCCTTGATAACACCACGATATCAAATTGTTTCCAATTTCAAGAGACGTCGTTACTAGTTTCTTTAGAAGTCTGTTTGCCTGGAAAGCAAGAATGCATTTATTAATAATAATAATAGTTAAAATTAATGCATGCAAGATTTTACGGCTGTCATGATTCCTTCGTAGTCAGTCTACGAACTTTTCAGTCACCCCCACCCCTAATAACCAGAAAATGCATCACGAAATTTGTTCTATTTGAAAAATAAAAATGTCATTAAACCGACCTGAACCCCAACAAAATGTGAAGGAAGAGGCATCAATATCTGGACAAAACTAGAAACCAGAAAACATAATTCAGGCAACTAATGTAGTATAGAAACTTGTATGTAAAGAAAGAAAGAAAGAAAGAAAGAAAGAAAGAAAGAAAGAAAGAAAGAAAGAAAGAAAGAAAGAAAGAAAGAAAGAAAGAAAGAAAGAAAGAAAGAAAGGGAAAAAGAAAGAAATTAAGGAAGGAAGAAAGAAAGAAAGATAACGAGAGACAGAGAGAAAGGGAGGAGGAAGTAGTTTAAAGTTACAAGTGACAGCACGCTATGAGTGTCAGCCATTGATTTGGCACATTTACTAATGAATACATTCGTTTGTATCTCATAAATTAAAGTAACTTAACCATCAAGACAGTGTGTGTGTGCGTGTGTGTGTGTGAGAGAGAGAGAGAGAGAGAGAGAGAGAGAGAGA
>NC_068992.1:68026074-68033663 GCF_001194135.2 Octopus bimaculoides
AGAGAGAAAGAGAGAGAGAGAGAGAGAGAAAGAGAGAGTGAGACAGAGAGAGTATTTTGTAAACGTGTTCACATATATATACACTTCATAATCATAATTTCTGTTTCACTGTTTAAATAAAAACTGTACCTAAACCAAAAGGCAGGGATTACTGTTCGTCCTACCGAGAAAAAAAAAACAGCTTACAAATACTTATAAAATTGTCGACAGGCACTGATTTCACTAATTTCCATGTCAATATGTTTACTAACGGCATGTATTGAATAACCCAGGTACAGAGACGACGTGTGTGTAGATCAACTTCCAGACAATGTCACGTTGCACATGTTTCATAAGCAAGCATCGGGTGAATAGGATTTTGTCTTAAACAACTGGCATCTCTGTTGACGTCAAAATAAGAACTTTTCAGCCAGTTTCCATTCTTTATTACAATTTAACAATTCGTCCCTCAGAGAGAAGGGGATAACAATTGTATGAGACGAAGCATCTGATTTGGCTCAATTCAGTATTAGTCTTCACACTGGGAATGGGATTGATATACTTTAAATAACAAGAAGTTGAGTGTTTGAATAAATTTTAAATACATTCAACATCGTCTTCTTTTGAAACTATGGAAATCCTTTGAGCAGGATGAATACGAGAAAAACACGACTGGTTTGGAGATGACATTGTTGTTTGTAAAGAATATCCTTACGCTTTCATGTTAGAGGCAGAAAGCAACGCAAAGTAACAACCCTAGATTTAATTCGGTTCTATTTCTAGCGTCAGACAGAATATATATTTGTACATTTATTATGATGTACACATTGTCAGCAGATTTATTGGTTCCAAATTTTGGTACAAGGCGAGCAATTTCCGAGGGAGTCATTAGGTCTAGACTGCGGGGACGGTAAGCGTCACAATAGAATAGTCCTCCTCTTCCCATACGACGAAGGCAGGTCCCTAGTCTGAGACGCGACGTGCAGCGACACGTTCTCTGGCCCCAAACTTGCTGCATCGGCCGCAAATCACCACCCGTAATACAGAGAAGAGAAAAATATAAAGATATAGGAGCCTGAGTGGCCACTATCAGTTTGTGCCAGTCACCGTCGATTCGTTACGTGTTCTCGGTCCCTGCGGTCTCGATTTTCTCTGCAAAGTCGAGATAACTTAGTCCGTCTCAGAGGTGGGACGGCTGCTGCATTGAGTGTCTCTGGCCATTCTCTGAGACAACGTCATGTCATTGTTCCGGGGGGGGGGCCGCATTGCTCTCTGTCCCTCAACTTTCAGATGCTTAATCCTCCTCCCCCGCTTTTCTTTTTCTTTGTTTCCTTGCAACTGAATTGTGATTCAATCTTTATACACAGAAATCTGATTTCCTTTGTCATCGGAGGTTGATTAAATATACATATACACACACACACACTCGCACACACACAAATACAACACACGCGCATATACACACGCTTGGACACAGCCAACATTGTTATTGTTGTTGATTTGACTGCGTTCGTTCATATTCCTGATAAAAATGATATGAGTTGCGGGTTACTGCCTGTAACCTTAGGTGCCCACAAGCTTTCAATAGTCCTTCAAGTGCTTAGAATTCTCCTGATAATCTTTCCTGTCTCTAAGAAGTAAAATTTCTACAGAAGCTTTACAGAATATTCTATTCCAATATTCTTCATCCAATATTCTACTGTCCATGCGATTGCCCCTGCTCCATATCTCAGGGACGAAACCGCCCCAGGTGCTGATAGCTTCAATCTTATACCGTCCGTTTAATTTCGACTTAAGGATCAGTCTCAGTCTACGCAAGTAGTCCACCTTAAATTTTTCTGTCATTTCTTTCTCCATCAATTCATCCATTTCCAAAATCCTCTAGTACTTATAGCCCGTCTCTTCTTTCTGCTTGGTAATTTTCCCCGAAGCTATCGCTAGCCCATCCGTACATTTGATTTTGCCTCTCTTCAAGACTCATACACTACACATTTTCAGTCCGAACTCCATTCTGATATCAGCACTGAATGTATTCACCGTATCAACGAGGGAACTGACTTGGGATTCATCTTTACCGCAAAGTTTGAGGTAATCCATGGTTGACAAGTGATTGACTTTTTGTTGGCGGCTTTTGTATACATAGCCAGCTTTTGCTTTCCTCAAAATCAGTGTTAGTGGTATCATGCACAGTACAAAGATCACTGGGGACAGGCAGTCCCCTTGGAAGATGCCTCTCCTGATATTTATTGTCCCTAAAATTCTTCCATATGCTGTCAGTTCCGTTCTCCGCTTCGCCATACTTTTTCCAAGCAATCGCTCAACTTTCAGAGCGAAAGGTACAGCGGATAATTGGTTTACATGTTACGGAATTGAAATTGATCTCTTGAAGAATTACAGATTAACATTAGCTGGCACTCTGAGAAAGAATAAGATTGAACTTCCCCCCTTAGTTTATTGAAACAAGAGACAGAACTGAATACACAGGCTTGTTTAGTACCCAGAAGAATGTTACCTCATATGTTCCCAAGAAAGGTAAAAATATTGTCCTACTGAGCACAGTGCATCATGATGTTGTAAATGAGGAGAAAAGAAAACTAGAGATTATTATCTAAATGAGTATTAAAGGAGGGGTAGACACCATGGATCAGTTGTGTTTCATCTACAATGTTTCCAGAAATACTCGACGTTGGCCAGTTACAGTTTTCTACACTATACTCAACGTTGCAGGAATAAATGCATGCATATAATATATTCATGGAAAACTCTCAAACAACTATCATGCACCGGAGGTTTCTGAGGAAAATGGGACTAAAATTGGTGGAGGACCATATCCATCATCGCAAGACAAACCCATATTTCAGGAAAGACTTTAAAAGGAAGATTCAGCAATCGAATATGTTGGTTTTTCTATCTTTTGTCGATCACGTATCATTAATTCTTCCTGATGTGTAAATAATTTTTCTTGCTTTCTTCATGAAAATTTTAAAACTCTAAATTAACTAACGACCATCAAACTAAACGAATCCATCTTTTTTTCTTGTCGCTATTGTAGTCGTTGCTGCTGTTACCATGGACTAATCCCAAATATGATCTATAATATCATACTTGTCCTTAAAGACATTCTAGCCATGACCATTCCAACTTGCACATATTGTCTTGCAGGTTCTGCTTTTAAAAATATGTGTATGATTTCAGGGAGATATGGGACTTACTTCCAGCAGGCGCAGTGACCATGTTTAGGCTCCTACACTGACGTATAGAACAACACTTGAAGTAATTTCTCTTCTCTTGTTTAAACTTTACTTGTCGTGACCACCATCACTGAGAATAATAATCTAAGCAGGAGCATACGCGCTGCCACTCTCATTATATGAGTTAGTTTCGCAGTGACAACACTTGTATATTCAAGTTCCATCGGTATTTCATGAGTTTTCGGTGAATTAATCAAAGTAATTAATCAACCTCTTTGATGAAACTAATTAATCAAATAAAATCAAGAACTCAACTGATAAAAGTAACGTTAGTAGGCATCCGTTGGTTTGGAGAGGCCATGGAGCTGCGCACGAAGAGATCGTGTCAACTGCTGGTGGTGCAACGTCTGTTCTGGCTGCGCAGGCGCAAACGGGACTGGCAGTCACGTATACAGTGACTGCATTTGAAGGAATTCTCTGCTACTGGTTTTTCCATCTGTCGAGTACGCTTTTCTTTGGTGGCGATTTCCTGTTTTTCTTCCGCTCTCTTCATCCCCTTTCGAACGTTAATCCTGCATACCTTATCAGATTACAACGCAAGGGAACTAACTCTAAAAATTATAGCACGAAAGTTGGGAGTAGTCTCCCTTGATGCGTCAAAAATCTGTTTTCCTCGTTAATGGATTGTTCAAGGAAAAGGTTTTCTTTTATTCTTTTGCTACTTGTAGTTGTAGGACTACGTCCATGTTGGAACACCTATTTATTTTCTTTCAGTCTTGTTGTCACTTTCTCGCTGGAAGTGTGTCTATGATTGAGTTTGTAGCAGTTGATCTTCCCGGAATATATCCTTCAATTGTCAGCTGATCTGGTATCGTTGTTAGGAGTTTTATCTAATGTTACGCTGGGTAGAGGTCCCTTTTGGTAGGCAGCTGAACAATTGAGGACCTCTATTCTAACAGGAGGATTACAGTGTTACCTTCTTTACTTTTCTATATCTACATCACTTTATATAACCTTTCTTTCCTAAAAAAAATTGTGATATGTGTAAGATTTATTTGTTGATTCGATTGGTAACAATACTTGACTAACTGTATCGATCTCGGAGGGTGAAAAGCAAAACTGAACTCGATGAACGAAAAAAGAAAAACAAAATCATAAGATCTATTCGACAAACTAATAATGATTTCTCTTTGGTAATACATTCCGGTATCGACTTAATCAATCATACGAATTGACTGTTCTGATTCTATTTTTCTTTTATCGACATCAAAAATATGCAAGGTAAAAACGACTATCATCGAATCGAACCATAGAATATTTAGTTAAATTCCTCAATAACAAAGAATTCCGTATAATGTTAACTATTTTCTTATCCGAAAGATCATATATTTCAGAGGACATCGAAGTATCCAAACTGAACTAAGCCATTTCATATTAGCATTTCTAAAATATGAGATTTCTGCGACGTTCACATAATTCTGTTAACGTTATCATTTATTGTTTACAATAGCACAAGGGAAGAAACTCAGTAAATATGACTGTCAGAAGTTACTTCCCTTGAAAGAGAAATTATTTTTTTATAAAATCCACTTTGAAACGGTTTAGTTTCCGCCATTGATTATTTAGAGTTGAACAGTAACTTGTTTGCTTTCTTTGCAGTTGAGTCTAAAATATATTCTCGTCGGATTAAGCGTTGTCTTTTGTTAACCAGAGATGTGAAAATATTCAACTGAACAGGGCTGGAAGATTTTCTCCATCCGAAGTACAATTTGTGTCATGAAAAAATAAATTCTGAGAAGCCATTTAACAATGTAAGGCCCAATATTTGGACATCTTCGATGGGTTAAATTTGTTGTTGTTAAGAGAGGATTGCTTGAATTAGTGTTTTGTGTGTTGAGAATGGAACAAAGTTATCATAAAGGAACGTTGCTTTTGAAGCCTTTCTTAAAATAGGCTTAAAATAGTAATGGTTTATTGTGTATTGTCTAGTCTGTACGTGGATTATGCCTACTTTTAGGTGAAGAGGAATGAAGGCTGCCGTCATTTTTGTAGCTGGAAATATTTCTAGACTTGTCAGTAAGTGTGTAGTTATTGTACTTTATGAAGAGTACAAAATACATGACTGAATATGAGCGTGCTTCGAGTACATGTCTTTAGAAATCCGATGTCATAATGCTGAGGTCCAAGAGAATACTTGCAATCAAGAAATGAGATGAATCGTTAATAAGGAGATTCTCCTAAAACATATTTTTGAGACTTTTTTGATGGTGAAGCGGCTTCCTATGAAAGTTCTCAAAAGTAAAAATTTGAGGATTTACATCAAAGAGCAAGGTTCCAGTATTTACGTTTTGTGGTTTCATGTAAAACTCGACCGAGCAAGACTATTATCAAAAGTTTTCAAGCAGTGACCATCCTGTTTATCTAATGTGCTACTTCATTGTTTAAAATGTGGGAAGGAGACATTATTGGGAGACATTCTTTACTGTTTTCAAGAGGCAGACCTTCTATAGAAAACCCACAGGACATTCTATTCCAAACTCCTTGTGTAACACTTTCACAACTTGATCATACCTCCAGTTCTTAGATTCCTCTAGAAGCAACGTAGGGCATTCTGCAATAATATGTCTTTGCTTCGTCCAAATTCCACATACTCTATATTTTGCTTTTCATTCTTTGGAGGTCGATAAAATAAGTACCAGTTCAGCACAGGGGTCCGTGTAGTAGGCATCCCTTTCCCTCAAAAACGTCTGCTACTCTGCCAAAATTCAAAATCATTATTATTATTATTATTATTCATGAGTCTGCAAGCTAGCAGAATGGCATCACACCGGGGAAATTGCTTAGCAGCATTTCGTTTGTTTTTATGTTCTGAGTTCAAATTCCGCCAAGGTAGACTTTGCCTTTCATACTTCGGGGTTAATAAAATAAGTACCAGTTAGGTACTGATGTCGGTTTGATCGACTCCACCCTCCTCCGAAGTTACTGGCCTTGTGCCAAAATTTGAAGACATTATTATAGCTTCCAGAAATTGCTGGACTGCCAGAGTTACCGGAGAGCTTTGCCTGTTCGAGATAAACTCTCCAGACTCCGAAGATCTGTCAGTCGAGCCTGTCTGACATGCGCGCAGGGTGACAAAACCGTCCTGCATGTACTTGCCCAATATCCGAGCATTGCTGATCAATGGATTCATATCGAACATCAGCTGTCACGTGTTGGACGGATCCAGTTATCAACTGAATCCAACCCACTGCTTTTAACCGGGAAGTGCAAACAGTTTTTGTTTTTTTATATATCTGGTGACCATGGCGAAAGAGGTTGTATGGTGGAAAAGATTGAAGGTGCTGAGGGTGCTGTCCAATCTACAGAGGCTGCTGAGTATCCCAGTAGTTATATTGCCCAAGTATTTAAACCCTTCACTAGATTCAGATCATTATTATTATTATTATTATTATTATTATTATTATTATTATTATTGTCATCATTAAGGTGGTGTCTGACAGAATCGTTTGCACGCCGGACGTAATGCTTAGCGGCATTTCTTCCGGCTTTTCGTTCTGACTTCAGATTTTGTTCAGGTTGACTTAGCCTTTCATCCTCTCTGGCTCGATAAAATCAGTACCAGTCATGTATTGAAATCGATGTAATCGATCTCATCTCCTCCTCCTATGCAATTGTTGACCTGAAGGTCAAAATTTGAAACAATTATCCTTGCTACTGTTTTGTTAAGACGGCGAGTTAGGCCGGATCGTTAGCATACCGGACAAAATGCTTTGCAGCATGTCATCCGTCTTCATGCTCTGAATTGAAATTACACCGAGGTCGACTTAGCCTGTCATCCTTTCGAAGTCGATAAAATGAGTACCAGTTTTGTACTGGTGTCAATGTACTCAACTAGTCCCCTCCCCTCGAATTTCAAGTCTTGTGCCAATTGTAGAAAAAAATATTACAAATGTTGTTTTCTTGTTATTCTTTTAAAGAAAGTGAATTAAATTAAACGTAATATAACAAATATATTTGCCATAGATGTTATCAAATAAATTATACAGTTGTTGGTTATAAAATTTGCTTTATTCTTCGCCAAAGAATGTCACTGTTTATACATTTTGATTGAGCGCCAGTCTTTATGGGGGTAAACAAGTAAATAAAATGTATTTCGCTCTCAAACATTCAGTTATTTAGGTTTTGCAAAGATATGTTGCGTTAAACCGCGTCGGGAAACAAATCTGAACTGTCTGCAAATTTTGGATACATTCCAGATTTGAAGTTACACTTAAATCACAAAATGAAGGTACATGTGTACTGCATACACACCCGTCTTTATAGACATACCTATCTACAGACATACGCAGAAGCATTCATACACACATATACATACATACAAAGATATATATATATATAAGTATATATATATATATATAT
>NC_068992.1:68033861-68038854 GCF_001194135.2 Octopus bimaculoides
ATTCATACATACACGGATACAGATATAGGTTTTCAGAAATCAGAATACAACACAGCGGCAAGTGTCTGCGAAAGCACTCGGAATAGGAATGGTTTGAGGAACGTGCTGTGAAGGGGACCTGAATTGCAATACATTCTGAGTATTTTTGCTTACCTATCTATCTGTCTATCTATCTATCTATCTATCTACCTATCTATCTATCTGTGTGTATGTGTGTATGCGTTGATTTAGATTGTTTTAACAATCGGGGACGGCATAGCCGGTAGAAGGGTTAAAGAACAATCAATAACCGCTTCCCACACCAGCTTTCAATGGCTTACAATGCTGAGGTAAAATTTGCGAACATTTCGTGATAATTTTCGGAAAATCTATCACTGTCGAACGAACGGTTTGACTCACAAATCAATCACAGACATGTCCCTGGATAAAAATGGCCAAAAAGAGATTAAACTGCCAAGCTTATAAAGAATGAATCACCAAAATAAAACTAATAGCAGTTGCTGCGGAATTTGTTTCCAGAAATGAGAATAGACAAAATACTTGTATTCCGATTGGTTTCGTATAGATTTCAAATTATGAATGTTTTACAATCATAATTTCATAAAAGTAATAGACATTTTGCTAGAGATTTTATAAATTTCGAATTGACTGCAGAATACACGTCACACCCTTACATCAACCTCTACCTCTTCTGCAGTTATACTTCTCTGTCACGAAATTACATAGAATACAACAAAAGGAAATTTTATATTATTTCATGTTCGAGGTTGATTAATCGCTTTAGTATTGATTTATATTTATTGAAGACGCGTGGCTTAGTGGTTCGATTAGTCAGCTAATGTTCGTGAGTTGAGTGCTGGCGGTGCGTTGTGTACGACACTATATATCACGTTGCTCCACTCTCCACATCTGATAACAATTATTTGTACCTCTTATTCAAGGAGCCAGCCTTGTTACATTCCGTTACGCAGAATCTCCCAAACAACTGCGTTAAGGGTACGCGTGCTAGATAACGCCCCATTCAACGCGCATTTCAAAGCCGATTGCTAAAAGTCAGCTGTAATATATACTCTTTTACTCTTTTACTTTACTTCAGTCATTTGACTGTGGCCATGCTGGAGCACCGCCTTTAGTCGAGCAAATCGACCCCATGACTTATTCTTTGTAAGCCTAGTACTTATTCTGTCGGTCGTATTTGCCGAACCGCTAAGTTACGGGAATGTAAACACACCAGCATCGGTTGTCACGCGATGTTGGGGGAACAAACACACAAACATATACACACACATACATATATATATATATATATATATATATATATATATATATATATATATATATATACGACGGGCTTCTTTCAGTTTCCGTCTACCAAATCCACACACATGGCTTCGGTCAGCTCGAGGCTATAGTAGAAGACACTTGCCCAAGGTACCACGCAGTGAGACTGAACCCGGAACCATGTGGTTCGTAAGCAAGCTATACAAATTGATATGTATGGTCGATACACGCGCACACACACGCACACACACACACATGAATGAATGTACGTATTTATGCATATATGTAACGTAATGCTATACGGTATTAAAATGTTTTACGTTCTGCAAACGTTATGTGGTAGAGAAATCAGTAGCGTGGGCAGAGTAGATAAATACTTTAAATGTCGCCTCGGATTGGGCTGTCTTTGATATAATCTTCACCTCTGTCTATCCATGCATACAAACATGCATAGATTCGCAGACACACACACACACACACACACACACACACACAAACATGAGCGTCTCTTACAAATAGATTCTTTACGAAACAAAACCCTTCTGCATCAGGATACAGGAAACTCCTCCTCAGGCTCGCCGTCCAAAGTGCAGTCAAATGGTCGTTGACCTGTTAATATGATATGATCGAAGGGCAGCGTGCTGTCAGAATCGTTAGCACGCCGGGCGAAATGCTTAGCGGTATTTCTTCTACCTTTACGTTCTGAGTTCAAATTCCGCTGAGGTTGACTTTGCTTTTCATCCTTTCGTGGTCGATAAACTAAGTACCGGTTATGCACTGGGGTCTATGTAATCGACTTGTTCCCTTTGTCTGCCCTTGTTTGTCCCCTCTACGTTTAGCCCCCTGAGGGTAATAATGAAATTAATAAAATATGATCAACAACTCTATTTCTTTTCAAATCACCACAAAAATAAATATTGCTAAAATGCTTTTCGGCAGCCAACAATATGGTTGGTAGACATTCACAGTTTACATCCTAACGAATAAATATTTGGCATTGAACAATAAAACTACGTTAAAGACGACAGAATTATTTGTGATGTCGGCAACTTATATTAAATTTTATTAACCCCCACCACACACACACACGCGTGCACCTAAAATCCCATTAATTTATTGTAAATCTCTGAAATCATATCAAATTGATTTTTGCTTCAATCTTCCATGAAATCAATAAAATGACATTAATTTATATAAATTCTGTTTAAGTCTATTTACTCTTTCTATATACCAATCAAATTTTGGTTGCTTAATTCTCGATATAATATGGTAAACAATTTATTAGATTATGTATACAAAGCTGTTGTTGTTGCTACTGCTGCTGTTGCTGTTGTTGTTGTTGTTGTTTAACCCCAATTCACCCCTATCTGAGTATATTTATGAACAAATAATTTTAAATTCTGACAGTCTTCCGATATTTTGCATCACTTAAATTCAGTCTTTATTACACAAAACGTCGCTACTTACAAAACTGTGAGAAGCCGTTTGCTGAAAAAGTCGCGGCCATTACTAAAAGGTTTTGCACCAGTGCTGAGTTTGTTTCGGCGAAACACATCAAGGTTTTCATGACTTTTATTATAGAAGTGTTATGACTTTTTCTACCATATTTATTTCTGAATAAAACCATAATCTGTATCACGTAATTTTGATAAAGCAAAATTTATTAAATCAATCAGTTTATTTACAATGATGGCTTACTTAAATCTATGCAGATATTTTCAACACACTACTTATACCCACATCGTACCCTTATTCTCTCCACCCATCCTAAATTTATTTTATTTTATTTCTACTACTACTACTACTACTACTACTACTACTTTAAATGAATATGAAACCCAAGAATTGATGTTTCTGTTATCTGCATTTAACATCGTTTATTAGAAATCATTCATCAAATATGTGATCTCCAATAATCAATGTTGTACTCTTGTTTAACATCAGACACAAAACATAATGGCCACGCCGACAGGATATGAATTTTGGAGGTAAAAAGCTGTGAAGCATCTCAACCACCATTCTGAAAGTTCTTCTTATCCAACGCCCTTTTGTTTTTAGTAAGATGAAACCCGTAATATAATTAAGACTGATTTATATTAATTTACTTCCTTTATTTCCTGATTTCCGTCATTCGGCTGCGAATACGGTAAGGACTCATCTTTAATAGGTTTTATCAATATCTATATAACTTATATAGCAAGTGTGGTTACTAACTTATATATAGCAACTGCGACCAGTAACTTAAATAGCCACTACGACTAGTAAATTATATAGTCACTACGGCCAGTAAATTATATAGCCACTACGACCAGTAAATTATATAGCCACTAATCTCTCTTAGCTCTTAGATATTCTAGTGCTCTCAGCACAACGAGCAAAGAGCCTTCTTCGAACGTCCCGATTGTCCGCCCCCCTCTTAGCCCCACCCTGTCCCAATTTCCATCGCTACTACATCATCCTGGAACGTACATCTCTACTTCTTCCATGGTCTTCCTCTTGTTCTTTTTCCTCCTCCCAGCGTCTACTCCATCACGATAGTAGCATTTCTGTCCTGCTCTGATCAAAGTACATGATCAGTAAACTATTTCCCCCACTTAATCACCATATCCAGCAACTTGCCATGCCAGATTTTCTCATCAGCTCTTCGTTTTTCACTCTGTTATTGTAAGAAATGTCCAGGATTGAACGTAAATAACGTCGATGGAACACGTTCAGCAACCGCGTGATTTGAACATAGAATCTAAAGAAATGTATCTGTAGATTTTTATTCAACACTTTTGCAATTTACGGTCTAGTTATGTTCATTATAACACCTTAATCTCGTTATATTAAATTATCTTAACTATAGAAGGTTATTTTTAACTTTACTAAATCTCGACAGTAATATTACATTGCGTTTCGCAAGTTGCCGCATTACTGATATCAAAGGAAATATGTGATATCGTGTTGCCTGACCTTTTAAACGTAAGCTGAAGCCTTGCACACTAATCTCTCACAGTACATCTTATGCTTTGCATCAAAGTGATTGGATGAGCTTAGACGGTAAATATATATGGTGCAATAATTTTGATATGCAATTTAGTCGAGATTCCTCCATAGAGAAACAATGATAAGAATTATAGTACTAGAAGACCTCAACGAAAATGATCACTCTTATCAACTCATTTTAAGCCGCTCCATCCCAAATATTAAATGAGATCATATTAACTTCAGAAATGTATAAACACTGTTAGATGATGATGATGATCAAGCCGTATCTTATTGAATCTTGTGATTCATCAAAAATCATCTTCCTTGGTATTACATACACGATCTAAAAGGCTAAACATATCCTGATGGGAAAGCGTAAATATGAGTCGGATGACGCTAAATCTACAACAGCAGCAGGTGAGAATATTTAGAATCAAATAACAATGACAGGTATGACATATTCGGTAACTGAGAGTAAATTATTGGACATATTTCTGTAAAACACCGGTGGACTTCAGGTCTTTTCAAAACTAAAAATAACAAGAACTTAACATATTATATAAACTTGGAAACATGGTCTGGTTTACTGAACCATTTAACAAAAATATAGGAATAGATAGACCATATACATATGTATCTAGATTTGTCCATCTTTATTTCTCTTCTCTCTCTCTCTCTCTTGCTATGCAAGTACATCTCCGTATATATATATATATATATATATATATATATATATATATAT
>NC_068992.1:68039264-68040751 GCF_001194135.2 Octopus bimaculoides
TTTCATTTATTTATTTATATACTTATTTAAACTATTTGTTTATCTATTTACTTGGTCTGCCGAAACGTGCATCCATGCCGAATTGCTTTTTGCAGTGTAATGTTAACGAGTTTCTTTTTTATTGTTCCAGTAAAAAGCTGCAGATTGCATGGCTTTAATGGTGTCTTCGTTTGCAAGGAGTCAGCCGTACAGTCTTTGTTTCATCGGATCTTATTCACAAACATATATCCAGAGGGAGTCTTAACGTGTGAGTAAATGCCGTTAAGCCTGGCTCCTGTTGCTGATAAACTGTTTGAGTAACAGAGACATCCACTGACTAAGCGCGACGTACATATGATGCTGGATAAGACCATTAACCATGTCAAAGGTAACGATCGCCAATTTGCTCGAATGTATTACTGCTAATGTCCATAATCCATATGACCACGGACTTTATTAGCCATCGATATGTGTGTGAATGAATGGGGTGTATGTATGTGTGAGCGTGTGTGTGGTGTGTGTGTGTGTGTGCCGCGTGTGTGTGTATGTGTATATGAAAGTGTGTACATGAATGGACGCATTCATATTATTCCGTTTGTATATATGCTTGTTGGCATGGATGTGAAGGTGTATGGCATAATGGAAACAATACTTGGTTTTCAATCGTAAAATCGTGAGTTCGATAATCGGTGTCGTGTTGCATCCTTGAGCAAAAGTACATTATTTCGCGTTGCTCCAGTTGTACCAGTAATTCAAAGGGGGCCAGCCTTGCCACATTCTGTGTCACGCTGGATTTTTCTGAGAACTACGTTAAGGATACGCGTGTCTGTGGAGTGCTCAGCCACTTGCATGTTTATTTCATGAGCAGAACTGGAGCATTCATCGTCGTAACCGACGGAGAGTCAGTGTGCATGGCTAGAAATGCTGTTAGCAACAAATTTCTAACAAATATAGGAAATAATAATGTTACTCATAAAAGTTAATATACACATACTATCAGTGACACATTCTTCTATGCCTCTTTTTCAGTCCGTCTTCTCATCTACGATCTGCTAAAGATGTGAAGATAAGAAAATGCAACTCACTGCGAATGTTTATTAAATGAATCTCTTTTCTTACGTAACAGGCAGGAGTTCTCAGAAGTTTTGTTTGATACACATTATCCAGCTATTTTCTAAGATGTTAAACTCATTATCATTATTCAATACAACACACCGGCATGTATAATATAATTTGAGATTTCCTTGTTTGGCCGAGTGGTTCGCTAAAATAACCACATTTTGTTTTGTTGTTGTCATACAGACACACACAGATGCACGTACAGACCCCCGCCACATACACACACATATATATAAATACATATATAAATACACGCATATATATATATATATATATGTATGTATGTATGTGTATATATACATACATACATACATGCATACATACATACATACATACATATATATATATATATATATATATATATATATACACACATGTTTGTATGTGTT
>NC_068992.1:68040796-68048474 GCF_001194135.2 Octopus bimaculoides
TATATATATATATATATATATATATATATATATATATACACACATGTTTGTATGTGTTTCTGTCTTATATCTATGTCTTACGAAAGCGCCCTCTATACACATTCATATCTTTTTTCATATACACAATTTAGTATTTGTTATTATTAGGGAAGGAAGGAGAATGTTAAAATCAGTGAAGCTTTTGACAAAATTCTAGTAAGATTTCGTATGAATCACATTTTAAGTTCTGAGTTCCAATTTCACCGAACTCCAGTATATATACCTTCCATTCTACTTGAGGATAGATACAATAAAGCACCAGTTCTCAATAGAATCTTGCAAATTCATTGTTTTTAAATCATAACTATATAGAGAAGGCTAAGTTTTTAAGGAAGAGAATCTTCTCTTCTTCGTCGTGCATTGGTGCGTGAGAGAAGCAGTCGAATTAAATTTAAGATTTCTCTGAAGAAATCCTTTAATGGCTGTTCTCACAAGGACCATCGCCATTAGCCCAGCATAGCCTGCAGCTGCATGTCGAGGAGAAACATCAGACATCAGACTGTCGTTTTCTTTCAGAAGTCGTGTAAGTCTAAACGTGAGTACAAACTGGAAATTAGGAAGACTCGTATGACAGCGGGAAAAGACCTGAGAGAAATTTCTCTTGTAGATGCTGCTGCCTGCCTATCCATTCCCTATAAGACTTGTAGGCCACCAAGGAACCAACAATCAACATGGGACAAAAGCATTTATGGATTCATGTTCGTAAATTGAGGCATTGTAGGATAAAAATTTGAAATATTTTAAATATTTCATTCTCCATACAGCTTTCACATATTACCATCCTCTCACCTCTGAAACCTTTCCTTTACATTTCGTTATATACACACATACATACACACATACATACATACATACATACATACATACATACATACATACATACAAACAAACAAATACATACATACGTGTATGTCTATGTGGCTGCTACTATTATATGTACATTTAAGTGCATCGCGATATATCACGCATTCATGCGCGCGCGCGTGTATGTGTTTGTGTGTACAGCCGCTTCAGCCATCAGGAATTCTTCCACAGATATACCAAATCGAAATCTAAATGATTCACCACCTTTTCTTTCGCACCCCAACACGGTCAAGGTACAGTAATTCAGATGTTTGTTTGTTTGTTGTCAATGAAAAGAATTTCAAGGCTGGACCTGGTTCCATGGAAAAATTAGTGAGGTCACGTATTGGGTCCTGCAACCCATACATAAACACACAAGTTTACAGTACACGAGCGATGGTTCGAACTACTAGAAATGGACACCAAACAAATGGCCAATAGAAAACTAAATGTAGCCAAATCTCTTAAACAATGATGTGCATATTCGGTAACGACGGTCCTGGACACACATTGCCTGACCATAGGATGTTGGTGACATGACAACTAGTTGTGACTCGATCTATATGATTCGTAAAAAGGGAGAATGGACGTATATGGATTTGATAGGAATGGATAAGACAAAAGATTAATTTACCAAAAATTACTCTATTATTAGTGAACAAAACCATTTAACAATAATTACGGTTAAAAAGACAAAGAAAGAAGATAAAGCCCCTAATTAAAAGACAATTAGATATGGAATGCAACGTGGAGTGATATCAACTTTAAGAGAAGAGTGATAACTCTGGACATGTTTCGGTATTAGTAACCGTCATCAGAGATTCATTGAATGTTATTGTATAATCTTGGAACGAGATGAGCTGGTAAAACTTATTTGGAGATTAAACAGAAGATATATGACAAGTGGAAAAACGACTGGAGAAAAAATACAGACGGTTATTAATGAGTATCAAATTTGTAAATTTGATGTGAGAGTTAATTAAAAGTTACTATTTCATTGATGAGAAAATATTATCCAAATGGTTCACTAAGGTTAGTAAATGAATATGAACATGGACACATCATGTTTACATACATACATACATATGATATATACGAACACACATGGGCAGAGACATAGATGCACATCACGTGTTCACTTAGCTACATCGGATACACATAGATATATGCACATCAAGAAACATCATATGCACACACACACACACACACACACACACAATATATATATATATATATATATATATATATATAAGAAATATAAGGAGCAAAAATACTGGAGATTCAGTATATATATATATATATATATATATATATATATATATAAGGCCACATATTGACATACAGACATCTTGTGCCTATGCTTAGAAGCAGATATAGTAAACACACGTAGACAGACATAGATATTATCACGTATAGGGTATGTAGAGCGCGTAACAATCTAGTTTGATTGAGTTTACTACCATTAAGAGGACACCAATTTCAGAATCCATGGTCTCTCATTGTAATGCCTTAGCTGTCAACTTCCTGTCCTTGATCGAAATCATATTTTGCTAACAACACTTTTCTTTTCAAATGTACTCCAATCTGACACTTTCATTCAATTAGCAAGACCGTAAAATTTAAACATTCTTATACATAAAGAACATTTCAGGAAGAACAGCATCACCAATGCACAGATTTCATTTTCATCTTGTGTGTGTTTGTGTGCGAATGTATGAGTATGTGGTCGAATCTATATGGAGATATTTGCACATTCTGTCTGTTTGTCAATTCACACGGTTATCTATTTCTTTCTTTCATTCTTCCTTCCTTCATTCCTTTTTTCCTACTGTCTTTCTTTCTGTCTTTCTATCAGTCTTTCTCTCTTTATCTCTTTCTTTCTGTCTGTCTGTCTATATATCTATCTATTGATATATATATATATATATATATATATACACTCACACGCACACACACACACAAACGCACACACATACGAACATATTTATATCTGTATATGCATGTATACACATATATATATGGATGTATATATTCCTATATGTATGTGTGTTTGTGTGTGTATGAAGATAAAATGGAGTGCGTGTGCGTGTGTGTGTGTGTGTGTGTGTGTGTGTGTGTGTGTGTAGAATTAGTCGATGATTCATTCTATCGCAATGCTGTGAATCACCAGATACTTAATACATCTAAACTGAACACCATGTGCAAGGTACTCTTTATCTCTCGTTAGTAAATATAAACGTGTGCCTGAGCGTGCGCGCATACGCTCCCTCCTGCTTCCACTCCTCCTCCCTCATCCCCTTCTCCTTCTATCTTTAATATTCCTATTATTATTACTATTATTTTCATCACTAAATCCTACTATAATCCTGCTATTCGGAGTTGATTTAACTGTAGACGATTTTTTATGATTACAAGGTGCGCGCGCGAGTGCACACACACACACACACACACACATACACACACACGTACACACACATGTATATATATATATAACTGTCTCATAAGACTCTTATAAACTTTTAGAGAACGTGATCTATTTATTTTTCTTTTTTGAGGGGTGGGGCACTATCTCGAAGCGCATATATAATGCTATAAAAATAACATATCTACGGGAGTTGCAGGTTCGAGTCCCACGCGCAGCCTTCGGTTTTCCTACCCAAAAACGTTTTTCACCCCAATTTTTATAAGCTATTAGATATAGCGTTATGAATGTGTTTCAATATATATGTATGTGTGCGCACATATATATATAGTCATAGCCACTGAGCCCCCACCCCCAATTTAGTCCTTCTTGCCACATCTCGTCCCAGCAAACCAAAATGAAGTTCATTTATGCTGACATAACCAGTGTCCTTCAGCAGCAAGTACACACATTCTACAAGCACCACATCTGCAGTTATCTGGACTGCCGCCTCGAGAGAAATCCCGAAATAATGAGGTTGTCACACTGCACGCTGTGGCCGGCGTGTCTTTGTCATTTTTCGACACTCCTTGCTATCCTCAATCATAAATCAGCATAGAGTTCATCACTATTCAGAAGTCCAGGAGGTGAGATTTTTGAAATCACCTACCAGTCTGTCGATGTGCATGACCTGTTATGCAAGGTGATGTTTTCGTGTGGCCTGGTGATAGCTTGCATTCGTTCGTAGAATTATCGAATGTCTTCTTAAAACCACCAAAGCTCATAATTGCTGAATCGTTTCACTTCGACATTGCTTCGATGATTTCACACTCAATAGGTACCCGATAGTTGTACTTTCTTTTGATATGGGCAGAGCTGAAAAATTAGCGATGCTGAAGTAATTAAATGTCAAATGTTAAACAGAAGTACCTGTCCCAACACCATAATTTGCTGAAATACGAAAAAGTAAACTTTGGATCCTGATCGCAAAACAAGTCCCGGGGCTTAAGGGGTCTTTAAATTACTATTGGAAGGATGTGAACTCGGAATAACAGTAGGAAGTGCTATAAATTATTTTGTCAGAATCTCTAACAATATTACGAATCCATCGTGGTATGACCCAAAATATAAGACCCAACACCGTTGGAGCATATACGTGGGTGTTCAACCTGCTAGAAACAATTGCGAAATGTGGTTTAAAGTGCAGCCATCTTCTTGGAGAAAGAACGTATTGGATAATTTGGTTCTGGATGTTCTGTCATTTCCAGAGTCAACATTACTTTGATTCTAAGTCTACTTGATAAGGGCTGGCCTAGGGCTAAACAACAGCGCCAAGAATAATGCAAACTGTAACAAAATAAAATAAAGAAACACACGTATAAGTCATGTGACCTAAGCACTTGCGACGGCGAAATGTGTGAAGGCTGCATCAAAAGCTCATCAAGCATAAAAACACATTATACCTGAACATACTCTAATAACACACAAACGTAACATTAAATATCAATTCTTTATCTAAAACTCAAAAATAAACTAACGAAGTTGTAATGGAGATATAATACGAAAAAAAATAAATAAAAATAAAAAATACGGAAAGCTGGAATGAGAAGCAATTAATATTCAGGTAACATAGTTGTTCCCATGTAGAACCTGCATGTACGAAAAGGTGCGACTGCAGCACACACCATCGCATACACGCGCGCACACACACACACACACACACAAGCAAGCAGACAGGCACACAAACACATAGGCAGGCACGAACGTACACACACACACACACAGAGGCAGATAGTAAAGTATCAGTCGATAACACACCTATCTTATATACATTACCTAAAATAAGATTAGTCATACCAACTATATTAATAGTAAAATGTAATACAATCCTCAACTCACAGAAGCGCCCCCTATTAGCGAACTAGCTACAGTCACTCTATCCGCAGTATTTCCTGATTGCTGAATGAAATGTGACGTCATCAGTAGAATACTGGAAGTAATGGGAGGCAAAGATGTAACAACCAAAACGCCTTAAAATCACAACCTTGTACCTAAATAAAAGGAAATATGTAACACAGAAAGAAGAGATGGTCACTCTTGGAACGTTATTAATTGCAGCTTTGTTTAATCGGTGCTGCTTCAGATGGGGACAACAAGAACAATAACAAGTAAAACCTTTTTGCGCAAGAGATGAAACATTCTTTGGGCTTTAGAAATTTCTCTTGCTAATATAAGACAAAGGTGCAGTTGTCTAATATGAAACAAAGCCCCTAGTTTTTACAAACAATGGAATCGGGGATAAAATGGAGTTTTCTGTAGCATACATGAAATAAAATGCTTTACACACGTACACGCAGACACACATAGATACACACACACACACACACACACACACACACACACACACACACACACACACACACACACTTACACAGTTACACATATATGCATACACGCATGCATGCATCCATCCATGCATACATAAACCAGATTAGTAACCTCTCCATCAATGATTTCACTGTTTCCCCTGTATCTGACGAGAAATGTTACAGGTATCTAGAGGTGGATGAAAATTTATCTTACAATGGCACCTGTAACAAAACCCGTGTCACTAAAGAATATTATAACCAAATAAAGAAAATTTGGACCTCAGAATTCTTAATGTGTTTGCAGTGCCAGTGCTCATACCAACAATTGAGCTGCTTGATCGAACGCTTGATGAAATCCGAGCCATTGATGTGAAAACCCGAAAAATACAAACAAGCACACATAATTTCCGCATAAACAGTGACATAGACCGCCTGTACCTAAAACGAAAACAAGGCAGCAAAGGCTTAACATTGATCTAAAATGCCTTTGAATGTCGCATCATATCCGTTTGGCAACATCTTTTAACCACCAAGTGTCGAAGTGCATCCTTCGGCCAAGTTTGAATACATGAGGCTGACAACATCATAAGACTTGAAATGCAGCTCCTTGAGCACCACACTGTCTGATAACCTAGAATACATGCCCCAACAAGTCGCAGGACTCTACTGCAACATATCATCAGGTAAAAGGATGAGCCTATATGAGCAGAAAACTATTCATGGATATGTCAGTAGAAAGCTCCGTGATGATAGTAACGTCGATCATCAAAGCAGTTTTTCATGGACGAATAGCCGGATAACTACCTCCCACTTTGAAGGGTATGCGTTTTCAATCCAGGAACAGGAAATAGCAACAGTCTGATGCACAAAAGGGATAGATATGCAGGAAAAGCCGTAAAATGTGACAACCGATGCAGACTTTGTGGAGTTCACACTGAAGATATCACCCACATCATAAGCAGTTGTCTGAAAATGTTATCACGGTATTATACACCGATAAGATATGACGTTGTATCTAGGACACTCTATAATGAAATCCGTGGAAGGATAATCTCAAAGACAAAGAAATAAAAAACCACAATATGGTAGAAGCGATAGCCACTCATGATAAAAAAAAAATCATGTTGGAGTGTATTAGTGAAGACCTCAACAAAATGTAAGCACAACAGACCGGATATAATGATTTGGGATATAGGATAGAAACTGTGCGCAGTTGTGGAAATCAGCTGCCGAGTAGATGTTAACATGAAGCTGAAGGTCAGTGAAAAAGAGAACAGCTATGTTGAACTATTGAGAAATCTGCAGTTATTCTATCCAGATTACAGATTCAGGTTTGTACCTGTAATTATGGGGCCCTGGGATATGTAACACAGCGCCTAAATACCAATCTTGAGAAATTATGCTTTCCAAAACCAGAAAGGAGAAAGCTAATTCGAAAACTACAGATCCAGTCCATCACTGGAACTGTAAGAATCTGTAAAACTGTCCAGAAGTTTATCACTTAAATATGTATAAGCATATCTAGATATGCAACTATATGCATGAGAATACCAATTTTAAATACTATTGGATTTTACTCACAAGGTATTGGAATCTTGTATGTATACCATTCCGCCTAAATAATTGATCTACAAATGCAATATCCCTGCATATCTCACTTCTATTTTCATTCCTCCACTTCACTCTCTATTTTGTATTTTATCTAGAATAACTATTGCTTAACCATTTTCTCACACCGTCTCCGATGAAGGGATATAATAAATATCCTGGAAACAGCTGTAAGACCTTCTATGTATAAATGTTCTAAAATCTTCACAGCCTTGGTTTTTATCTCATTCTGAAAAACAAAAATTTTATATATACACATGGTGATATATGACCTACGTTGGACTCCTTATTCGCATAATCACCGAACGTGGAGCTTAACTATGGTCTGTCCATAGCACTTACTCAGCATTACCTGACATCTTTGGGTCTTACTGACACCATTACCTCTCATAACCTCTCCCCTCTCTCTCACACTATA
>NC_068992.1:68048569-68056337 GCF_001194135.2 Octopus bimaculoides
GTATCGATGATGGTGGAGGATATCGACTCCTTACTTGTTTTTCTAAAATGCACCAGAAATGTGCTGGGGTCGATTTTTCGACTAAATACGGTGCTTCAGCATGGCCGCGGTCAAAAGAATGAAACGTTTAAAAGAATAAAAGAATATATATATATATATATATATATATGGCACGAACACGTATATATGATGGTGTATTTGTGTGAGCGTGCGTATGTTTCACTCTGTGTGTGTATGTGGGGGGGGTTGTATGTATGAGAGTTGGGATATGTTCCTCAGGATGTATATAGTAAGGTTGTAGACGTAGGTCTGTACTTGTTTGTATGAAGCCGTGAATGAATATACGAGAGAGAGAGAGACAGAGAGAGGCAGAGGGAGAGAGAGGAAGTCGTCAGGAAGGGGTGAGGAAATGGGAGGGGTAAGGCATTTACGAAAGGAAATTCCTCATCCCACTCCCAATCAAACAACAACAAAAAGCTAAAACAAAAAATAAATATAAATGAAAATAAAGAAATAAAAGTTTGAGATGCAGAGGGAGTGATGAGGAGAGGAAAGAGGAGGGGGAGGGATAGATGAGAGAAGGGCTGAGGTGAAGAAGGAAGGGGGAGGAGAAGAGATGAATGTGGAACAGAAAGAAGAGTGATGGGATTGAAGAGTGTGGGAGGAGGTTGTGAAGTAAAGGAGGAGAGGTAAGAGGTAGAGTAGTAAGACAGACGGAGGTGGGGGGGGGGGAATAAAGATGAAGAAGACTAACAAGTTATTAAGATTCTCACTTATCAAACTTCCTTTCCTAAATCGTTGATTAGTTTTATTAAATTTATCTATTTGTTTTAATTATTTATTTATTATTGCTGATACTACACTGTTTCTCGGATAATTTTTTGTATTATTTCTGTTTTCCCTTTTTTTTTGTTTGTTTTTTTTTGTTTTTGGAGGGGCGGGGACTGTTTGTTTTGATTTCTTCAGCGTGCTGTTTGTTGGCGTCGGCCGCGTTTGTCAGGCTTGCCTGGCAGAAGCACCAGTGGAGCGGTCGGGAGCAACACTAGCCGAGATCTCTTTCCATCAACAACTTGTAAGTACTTGTGAGATGTCATCTAAAATACATCACCACACTCACACAAACATGCATACACACACACACATAAGTTTGATTAGATATTCGTATACATACATACACACATACATATACACACACATATATACGCATATATATATATATAACCATACCGTTTCGCATACTCTTGCATGTACATTCACGTATCAAAATGATAACTAAAATAATACACAGAATCAGAGGAAAATCTCAACAGAAGTCATTGTTGTTTTTGTTTTTTAACGCACATTATATCTAAAGAGAAATACAAATTAATTAATAATAACAAACATAATAATACTTAACGAATATTACTAGAACACATAACAACATCATGTCATATTGGTTAACAACAATATATTTATAAAATATATGAACACAAACGTAATGAATAGGGACAAAGAGTAAAATATTGTTATGGTTGTTGTTTGTATTTTCTCAATTTTTGTAATATATTAGTTGTGAGTGTAAAGGATGAGAGTTCTAATTCTGTCAGTATCGATTTCGTGATTTTGGTTCAATAACAGTGACGATCCTTAATCGATGCAATCCAATATTTCCTATTCCACATTTCCAATCCACTCTACTCTCTTTTAAATGGTCAATCACTAAGAATGGCCATAATAATCGGTCCTGCTATAAGCACAAGGCCTGAAATTTTAGGGGAGTGGACTAGGCGATTACATCGACCCCAGGGCTCGACTGTTTACTCATTTTTATCGCCTCTGAAAGGATGAAAGGCAAAGTCGACCTCATCGGAAATAGAATGGATATAATAATGATTCAATGATAATGTTTACCACAAAACAGTTTATCTGGCGTGCTAACGTGTCTGCCAGCTATAGGCAAAAACGCCTGAAACTGATTTTATTGCGATTTTTTTCTTTCTGCTGTATTTTTAGGTTTTATATATTTGGGGTGAGAGGGGGGGATAGTCGATTACACCGACCCACAGTTCAACTGATACTTATTGTTATCGATCCCGAAAAAAAAGGATGAAATGGAAACGTCAGCGTCAGCACATGTCTGCACATCATCAACCACTTCATGCCCAGGCCACCACTTAGCGGGTGTCGGCAGCAGATAGACCGTCTGACCATCGGGACGCGTCCCTTCCACAAGAAACGGAAGAGTATACCCTCCAGCGTAATCAGACGGTGGCCAGGACAAGGCACGAAGGTCAAGCGATAATAGATGACGGACGCAATATACGTCACCTCTGCCCGACCTTTCAGGGATAGCCTTCTCTCGTCCCAATTCTGGATGAGAGTAGTCACCCTGCTTGTTACTTTGTCCCAGGTTTTATCCAGCTGGAGGTATGGACCAAAACAAACTCCGAGCAATTTAACCGGTCCGTCCGTCCAGCGCCCAATGATGCAGTTGGACGGCATGGACTTGCTTCTCCAGGTGCCGAGCCGCAAGCCCAGTGGATTTTTTCCTGGTTAACCATCGCTCGTGAAACCGCCTCGTAGTCCCTGAGAGCGGTGCTGATCATTTCTATGTTTATGATCCGACACAACTACGGTGACATCGTCGGCATATGTTGACACGCGTCTCTCACATCCTAGGTCACGCGAGATGCCTATCAACGCCTCCAGTTTGTGTAGCAGTGGCTCGAGAGTCAGTACATACAAGAGAGACGGGAGGGGGAAACCTTGCAGGACAGAGCGCATTGTGTTCAATGGCTCTGAGGAGTGACCATTCACTGTGACCACTGAACAGATTTCGCTGTGCATTGCAGCGATCCAGCCCCTGAATACAGGCCCGAAACCAGCTGCAATAATACTTTCTACTCTAGGCACAGGGCTTGAAATTTATGACATACGATCTTTCTGTTACGGTTACAAGCCCCCACATCATTACATAGTTACTTCTTTACTGAAGTACGTTTCCAATTTTATTTTTTTAATAAAATACTGGTTAGCGGGTAGATAAATTCGAATATACCCATCTCCCTTATGGTGTATGCATCATGAAAACAGTTCTGAGTTCAAATTGTACCAAAGTGGACTACTTTTCTCCGTTGATTTTTATTAAATCACATTCTATCAATTACTCATTCGTCTACATAATCACTACAAAACTTGTCGTCAATTGAAAGTCAGCAGAGATCGATGAAAGAAGTATGAATAAAATAAAACACAAGTTGACTCTGTCCCCTGAACTGTACCCGCCGTCAAAATATAGTGTCAGACTCACAATTTTATGTCAGAATTACTAGTATCGACAGATTTAAAGCGATGAGCTGGAACAAGAGTTGGTACGCTGGAGGAAATGCTTAGCGGTATTTCGCCCATTGCTACGTTCTGAGTTCAAATTCCGCCGATGTCGACTTTGCTTTCATCCTTTCGGAATCGATAAAATAAGTACCAGTTGAACACTGGGGTTGATGTAATCGACTCATCCTCACCTCCCACAAGCTGCACTTGTGACAAAAATTTGAAATAATTATTATCCAGAGATTTATTAATAAGGCGGAAAATACTTTATTGTATGAATATTAATCTTTAAGTTATTAATTCCGGTCAGAGTCAATACTAGATTCATCACTTTGGGATTCAGTATATAGTCGAGTCTATGGATACGATTTTCCTCTCCTCCTCAAATCAGCCTTTCACCTGATTACGAACTGCTCATGACTTGCAGTTGCCTAAACTATGCATTGTTTAGTATATACCACTATCAAAGGTATGTTAAAGTGTCATATTTATTAGATTTTAGCATGGTGTATTAAGATTTATCAATTAATGTGGACATAATGCGAGACTAGTCGATCGAATGTAATATTCATAAGGATACTGTGAACGGTCTACGAACAGGGCTCATAAATATGAGCCGGAAATAGGCTTTTAGTTCATTGGTTGGGTCCGATGGAAGGGGTTGTGTTGTATGCCGCTTACATGCTTTTCGGGACCAATGGATTTAAAGAGATTCATGTTCTTCTTAAACAGGTGAAAGTGCCTAGCTACAAACAGGAGAACAAAAAGAAATTTTAAAAAAGGAAAATTCCAGACTGTTGATATTCTGGGGAGAGAGAGAGAATAAAAGTCGTGTTGAGTCAGGAGCAATTTGGTTGCTCAAATATGATAACCCCTTAGTGAAAACTTAGCATCCGCTTTTTAACTGTAAAATCATTGTCGTTATAACGTCGTGCGAGACCAACAGCTGCACTTCAATGTTGTTCAAGATGATGTTGATAATCTTTTCTGATTGAGAAGGTTTTATCATTCATAATTCGTTTGTTATGAGTGCTCAGATGGTAAATAAAGAGATTTACTTGGATTTCCTGGAGCATTTCACAGAGGCGGTGTGAAGAAGCCCGAGGAATGAACAGACACATCGTTGATATTACATTTGTTATTTATCAAATCAATTCAGGAAATCCCCAAAGCTTCTGATAATCTGTCGTGTAAAACGCTGGGCCAGTTCTGCAAAATTGAATAGATGCAAAACTGATATTAATGTTGAAGGGGAAAAGTGACAGGTGAAACTGTGGTAATTTCGTGTTATTTCTTGACATAATTTCTTGATAAAATATTTGCCAGACTATTTTTGAATCCTCTACTGACATACATGTTTCATCGTTGGCTCGAGTTTCGATGCTGAGACAAGTAGTCACACACACACACACACACACACACACACACACACACACACAATCGTTGGGGCGGGAGAGAACTGTCCCCTTTCGCATTTTGCTGACCTAACAAAAACCTTTTGAAACGGTGACTAGAAGTGCACTGTGGATAATTTTGGAATAATTAAGTTATTTACCAAGATTTATCGATATATTATTGTAACTACTCTAGACACAGTTTTGAAGGCTTAATTAGACGGTAATTGTATTTCGTCAGAAGTGATTCTTGTGGTCAAGCAGGAGGTTATAGCTGCGCCAAATTTGTTCTTTATATTATTATTCACACTCCAAATGAACTGTAATTGTAAGAAAGTATTGTTGTTCACGGGATGGGAATTGATATATTTTTTTAACAAATTCTATAAATCGTCAGCCGCGTCTCTCGGAATGGTCTCACAGATTCTGAGATTAGCTTGAGGATTGAAAGGGGGTTACAGTGTTCGGAAAACTCGAAAAACGAGTTTAGCCAGACACGAACCTGCGGTAATATTTTGCTTATCAGAGGATTCTTAACAGATTATACGCCAGCAAGACAAACACATCCACTTATCCGAGCTCTACTTGATGCTGGTGACCTTGACCAAAAGTTAAACTTTAATTGCCCTGAAAAATTCAGAACTCAGTGGTGCTATATATATGTATCTATGGTCACATGAAAGTTTGCGAACCTGATATAGATGTATGAATGGAATATGAAAGAAGCCTTCCTCGAGATTATATCGAAGGCAACTTTTACACTCTCGCTCTTTCAACATACACATGAAGCCAGATGACATAGTTTTGAATAATATATGGAAAGGATACAGCCGTAGTTAACAGGCTGGATGGTGTCAGTCGGAAGTGATTCTACGAGTCTTTACAATTAAAAAAACATACAGAAACAACAAAAATTCTGCTGGTGCCGTGGGAAATACTGTTGCAGCATTTAAGTTGTCATGAAATATATTTCAGCTTATTATGGGGAATTGAATATGACAGCGAATACAAAACTACGATTCTCTATCAATATACACACTATGGAGTGTATATATGTACGTGTGTGTGTGTGTGCGTGTGCGTGTACGAGTGCCATTTAATCTCTCTCTCTCTCTCTCTCTATATATATATATATATATATACATATATATATATATATATATTCACACCTTTTTAAGCCTAGTACTTATTTTATAGTTCTCTTTTGTTAAGATATTAAAATATTTTTCTTAACATGAATCCAGTGGTAGTCTTAACACACAAATAAAGAGATTCTATCCACTAATGCAGAAGTTGAATACTTTTCAGACTGTGATCATGCTGGAGCATCGCCTTGAAGATATTTTTCATGTGTATGCAAAAATGTTTCTACAAACATAATAACTGTGAGATTTAAATGTAACAGATGCCAGAAAGATGTGGAGAGAAATATGTTTAGCAGAATTAACACAAGTGACTACGATGAAGCAAATACGACACATTACCCCTTTTCACTTCATTTCCATTCGTCGTGTCTCCCACTAAATTAGCTCTAAGATTGTTAATTCTTATACTGTCCTTCGAAGTGATGATTTCTTTCTAGTTTCAACAGAGTCGGCTCCGCTATAAATACCATTCAAAACAACTGTAATCGATCAGGTCACCTATCAATAATAACCATAAGCCCGACTTGCCCCTCGTTGATCAAACAAACCCTTCCTACTTCAACAATAGTGACGCTAACATCCTTGTGTCTACCTCTACGATAAACGATTATATTGACCAGGATAGGTTACCTACTGAGTAGAACTCTACCAGTAGGAAAAAAAGTGTAGTTGTCGAGTCTTCCAACACTGTCCTTTAAAGGAAGATTGCTCGTGCCACAAGTATGGAAAGGACACGATCGGCGTCAAACAACGCTACTCTGCTCGCTTGAGCTCTTTCTGAAATGGGTCCTCTGAACAATATATTTCCCTAGCCATTGTACATACACTACCTCAAGACCCAGGGCATACCTCATAGCTTGTCCTCGTCTATAGTCTGTGGCAGAACCTCCTACAGCGCTTATCTTCGCCTTTGTATATTATGTCACCGAGAATCGTTCACAATATTACGCCAAAATGAGACCAATTTACTTAATCGATTCTCTGACATAGTTTTCTCTTTCAGAAATAAATGCTATTGTGTGCTTTGCTCATTATACTTTCTCCTCATCTTAGCTAAAATTCTCTTTTCTTAGCGTACTTTATTCTCCTACTACCACCATTCCTTTAAATCAAAATTTAATGCCACCCCCACCCCCGCCCCCTATCCATTGACTGATATTCGTAAATCTTTTCTTGTCTGAGAACGTCTACATTGACACCTCGCCATATTAACTGACAAAATTATTTCTTTGACCAGCTATTAACTTTATTTTCTATATATCTGATCTCTGTGAAGCTGCATCTTCATCTCGTCTCATCACTTAACAACCCCTCCTCCAACCCCAACTCTATTCTCTCCTCTTTGAACCTTTATATTTGTAAGCATCACTAGATAACTCGCATTTGTCACTCTACTTTCGAGAGGGAGGCCTAACTTATTTAGCAATTTCGTCCTGGACCTCTCACTAGTTGCACACCTAAGACATCATGCGCATATTACTTAAGCCATAACCATGTTGAAACATTTTCGTCGCTTTGAGACCGCGGAATCTTTATTTTAGAACCTGAATTTTGTGCTGCATCTGAATATATGTTGCAAGCCTAACTGCGTTCACCTACCTTACTACGTCCAAAACTGTTCGATAAGTATTATTGCTCTTATACGTAACTTTTGATAGCAAGACGTTGGCACTGGAGGACGAGGTTCACAGCTATTTGAGCACTAATCTCTCTTACCTGTACTGAGTTTATTTTGCTTTCACCTACTCAATTTACGCAAACATTTTATGTATATAGAATGTAGAAATAGTTATACTTCTATTATTATATTTATTACATACACTCAAATATCAATATATGCCTCTCTCTTCCTCTCTCTCTCCCGCTGTGCATATACATACATACATTCATATATATATATATATATATATATATATA
>NC_068992.1:68058545-68072299 GCF_001194135.2 Octopus bimaculoides
AGGTAAATTTGTATATGTACATATATATATATATATGTGGAAATACATGTTATAACATAACTCACCCACCATACGCACCCACACATACACTCCTACACTCCTACACAAACAGGTGTGTGGTGTTGTGGCGTTAGGGGTGTATGTGATCGAATTTGACTCGATAAGGAACACAATCATTACTTATTAAAGAGTTACACAATGAAGATGTTGATAAACCGAGCTGATGTTTGCAAATTTCCAAAACAACTATAAAAATGTCTCTTCTCGGTCAAATGCAATGTAGTCTCCTGGCATTTGGTATTGTGTTGAGATATGTGTGTCCTCTGACAACCAAGAGAGACGCAACGTTTATTATTTCATTGCCAGGCACATATTGTTTCAGACGACCGTCGTCTATTATTAACTTAGTTTGCTTCGAGTAACCAACGAGGATAAACTTGGTTACATTTTGAAACTTTGAGAGGATTACTAATATCTATTGAGATTTCTTTGACGCTTTCTTTGAATTTTGCGTGTTTAATGGTTCTCGCTCTCTCGCTCTCTCGCTCTCTCGCTCTCTGTGCGTGTGAGTGTAACGTCTAACACTCCACATAGTCTCCCACTCTAGCACTGTGAACTACAATCCATCTTCTGCTTGATACTTATCTTATCAATCTAGAATCATGAAATGAAAACTGAAGTCAAAATCTCAGGAATTCTATGAGAAACTTGTAGAGGCAAAGAGGGTCGAACATCGAATACAGTCCATCATCCTTTCATAGAGAAAATATAAGGTTTCTTCGATAGAAGCAGAAACACTTTCTTGGATTGAGGAGAAAGAAAACAGCCAACTATATTATCGTCGTAGGTCACTTAATGAAATACAAGTGATTGAAACATTAATTGTTCCCAATGAGATTCGTACAGAAGACATAAAGATGAAAATAATTCAGCAATTTGCTCAATCCGACATATATTTAATATGCAAGATAAATTTAATAAACGGAAGCGCATTCTAGAAAAGGGTATTTTCTGTCGAACTAACTTGATGTCTAAATTTAACAAAGCAAGCTGCTATGCATCACCTCATTTCGTGAAATGTGCAGAATTGAGTGAAGTACTCGGACTAAACGTTGCTCTCTCATACCCATATCACACATACAATCGCCTCTTCCATCTCATTACTCTGTGTATTTCATTTCATATTTTGCTGAGTAAGAAATGTGTCGAATTATCCTTTCGATTTTACGTGTTTTAAAATATTATGTTGATCATGGTCAACATTTCGAACTTTGCGTTGCAGGTGGAGCGGTTGTTATCTTTTCCAACCACATCCCACCCATAGTAATCCAAGATGTTGCAATCGGAGGAATTTAGGAAGTCAGAAAGGGGGCCGGAGAAGTTGTAGAAATTTTCCGTCAACCATTTCTGATTCTTTTCGGAGGTATAGCAAGCAGTTGAATCCTACTGCCATACATATGGCTTCTCAGCTGCAACTTTCTCCGGGTCTAATCACGGTCTCCTACAACTTCACATAGCCGTTTGAATCGAGCCAAGTCCCAGTTCAAAGATGTGACAACGAATTGCAATTTGCGGACGCAGTCAGAACGCTAGTTGTCCATGTCCCATATTGCATTCGTTACAATGTTCAAAGAGCATTGAGCAACAGCCATGAGGTCAGCATTTTGATAGCCAGCCTGAAGCATCATGATACACGTATTCCAGTATTCAAATGGCTTCCGTTCCTCCATACCCACTAATTCTTTCTCAGGTACAATTTTGATTTTTATGGTCTTTAAAACTGTTGACTGTTCCCCAATATATCAAGCAAGCTGTTCCAGAAAAAAAAAAAGGAAACATAATAATTGCCCAATGTATACTAAACGACAAGTATATATATATATATGTTGAGAACAATTTAGGTATTAATAGACACAAGATGTGATCTATTTCTAGCACATTAATTGTCCACGTTAGTGGTCAACGTTATTTTTAAAAATGTACCTTAATCCCCTGAGATTGCAGATACTATTTCTGAATCTCTTTGATTCTTTAGATGTGCTGGCCTCCTGATAATTAATCGATATTAATTAATATATGATTAATTACCAGATTTTATAATTATATATATATATATATATGTACATACATAAATATATACACGTGTGTGTGTATATATAGATAGATAGATAGATAGATAGATATGTATTGTATATTATTTTATACGTACTGTAAAGAAAGAACGCGTGACTGATGAGACACGTGCTTTCACTAGACCCTGTGAATGTGTAGAATCTAGGCATCTATTAATAAGACCTATTTTCGTTTTCGTCCTCTTCAATTTATTTACTTTATGTATGTCGAGTGTTTTACTGTGAGAGATCGCCCTAGAAGTTAAAAGTAATACGATATAATGAGTAGTGTTGGAGGGGTAAGATGAAAGTGTGTGTGCTGCTTACAGTGTTTATGATAGCGGCTGAGATAGTTTTTACTTATTTCTTTTGCAAGGGAGATGTACGTAAAATGAATAAAAAAACTGGTTGTTTTTCCACGTTTAGTAAGCAACATGATGTTTTATTTATTTATTCAAAGTGTTTTTTTTTTTTTTCATCTCCAACTAGATTTCAAGTATAATTTCAGTCTGAATCCGCTGGAGTAGAGTGGTACGATTGTGGTTGTGGTGTTGATGGTGAGGAGGTAGATGGTGGCAATGTTCGCATTCTAAGGGGAAGGGAGAAGGATGGTGGTGGTGGTGTCAGTGATTCTGCTGCTGGTGCAAATATTTAGGCCGAACACTCACTAAGAATGAACAGGAAACTCACACACATGCGTTTGAGTGTGTGTGTGTGTGTGTGTGTGTGTGTGTGTGTGTGTGTGCGTGCGTGCGTGTGCGCGCGTACGTGCGTGTGTGAATGCACGTACGTATAAATGTGCAATGCCTAATAGAATTTAATGAGCCACATTAGAGAAATTACCGTGAGACAGACAGAAATTCAGACTACACATTTTTAGTCGTTATTGCTGTTTCTTTTTTGCATTTATTATTCTTTGCTTCTTTTTATGAATTCACGTTTTGTCGTATTGAATGTATGAAGAATGTAGCAGAACACTAATAGCTTCTCTAGATTCTTGCAGAGTATTGTTCCTACACCATTTCAGCAAATCATTATTGTTTTTAAATTTGATGTTCAACTTTATTTGCTAAACTTTCAGTCATTGAAGAACAAGTCGGCGGAGCAGCTGTAATATTTAGTCTAGCAGATAGTTCCATGGTTAGTAAGTTCAAGTTCACTCTCTCATGGCACGAAGAATGTCTGCTGCCTTACCTCAGGTTACCTAAGCTCTATAGAATTCAGATAAACAGCAAGATTTCTGGGCGTGTAAACTAAAATAGACTAGAACCCTATTTAGGGTCGTGAAAACTGTTGATATATTTATAGCTGTTATCTCATATTTATTTGGGATCTGAACTTTATGAAATTTTATTATAGTTTACGTAAAACCAATAATGGATAAGATAAATTCAGAGAGGAGTAGTAGTTGGTGAAATATATTGTAATATTTGGATGTCATTTAAGGCAGAATCGTTAGCAAGCCGGAGAAAATGCTAAGCAGCTTTTCGTCCGTCCTAACACTCTGAGCTCAAATTCCACCGAGGTCGACTGTGCTTTTCATCATTTCGAGATCGATAAGTACCACCTGTGCTCTGGGGTAGATGTAATCAACTTTCACTCTTCCTCAAAATTGCTGTGTCAAAATTTGAAACCTTTATTTGGATATGATTTGCAAATTCAAGCATTTCGAGACCGCTCTTGAACTGTTGTTATACTGCAATAGTTACGAAGCTTATACAGCAGTGAAAAATTTCTTGAAGATGAGAGGTGAAGAAAGGTTTGTCTATCAAAGCAAGGAGAATTTCTGTTCATCAATCCGAGATTACGTGATGCCATATCATCATTTCAGCGAACTTAGCAAAATTCGATTAAAATAAATCAACATTTGTCTCAGCATGACTGCGTCTTGATTTACCTATTTTTAAAGTTAAATGATGAACGATAATGTTGATAGGGAATAGACTTTATAACCTAAAAATTAAAACGGTGCCAAATATCATAAAAGAATTACACTGGAATAGTATCCAGTGATTTCACTAAGTTAACAGGACGGTAGTTGACACCTTAATAACAAATATAAGTCTATTAGAAAATAAAAGAAAAGTTAATATAAGAAAATAAATGTGATGTAGACGTTTATCACGATTCTTCCTCACCTTCATTGAATTAGGCTCAGCATCTCACTTCCACCCAAATCGGTCCCACCACACCGTGTTAGATCAAGTCATTTTGTTAAACTAATTATTTACAAGGAATATTATTCAGCTCCAGGTCACCTCTGCTCGAGCAGATCTGCTATCAAAGACTCTCTATCTGTGGCCATTCCATCATATTTTCCCAAGCATAGTGTACCAAAACTTTGTTATCGAATGTGTACGTTTTTTAAGATGGTAAAATGTAAAGAGGGGCAATACAATTTCTATTTCTAGCAAAGCGAAACGTGACACAGAATCTTCCTCTTTGGTTCACCCACCTAGAGTCATTCACGAGTCCAACTGATTTTAGAGTCTCAATTTCGAGACTGGAAAAGGCCAACTTCGATAAGATTCTTTTTACTTCCGTAAGAAGATAAGCACGTAAATTGAATGGAAGATAGCGAGTTTTTTTGTGTTTTTTTTACCCACCTCTCATTTTCTGAGGATCGATTACCGGAGCTGGCGTAAGACTGTGCCAGCATCTGCAATTCTAGCATCCAATTCAGCCTGCTATTTCCTATCATTGTTAAATACGGAGGTAAGAGCCGCCGTCGTTGGTGCATCAAATACAAACACTTTGTTATCTGAGTCACCGCAGCTTTAGATGTAATTAAGACTGAGTCATATGCCCTACAAGAAGACCTCAATTTCTCAGAAATCTCATATTATCGAACAACATATAAATAGATTTAGCTGCAACTTGGTCATACATCTTCACTAAGGTTCTGTTAGAACTCTCCAGTCGAACATTTCCGATGCTAGTGATCTGATCTCTACCTATTTAGATGAAAGTCGATATATCAGTTTAAATGTAAAACCAGGGAGTCGAGTAAACCGTAAAACATCATTTTTTTTCAAGAACAGCCAATTGTTCAACGCTTTCAAGAAAGGTAGTCTATAATTTGGGACTTTTAACCTCTTTCAGTTTGTTTAAAGGAATTGAGACGAGTGCAAACATGAATAAAATTTATACGGCTACATCAATGTGCCAGACGCTAGAGCTTGCATAACTGCAACGTCTCTGACTGTAGTCAATGAAGCTCTGCATAATTATATTTAGTATAGAGTGTAAATTCTTGTACAAGCAGATCAGACCAGAGAGCTTTAATGTTAAGTAACAGTGAACGATGTCTGTTTGATGGTTTTTAGAAGAAGTTAGGCGTATTGATTTATGCAGAAAATACAATTAAATGAAATGTAAAAATGCTATAACCAAAACAGTGATTCCACTCAGATATGTTGTCCTCCTCCCTTTTACGTACGCTGCAGTGCATTTATAGTTGTTCTGAATCGCCACATGGCTTACGTAAATATTTTTACTAATTCGGTATGCATTAACTGTACATTTGAAAAGCCATGAACATAGGAAACAGTAAGTTTATCGAGGAGAATACTAATTTTAAAGTATAAGCTTATTCAGAGCGACTACACTTAACTGGAGTGAATACTAATCATTTGAACTCGATCGGTAATGTTGAATATTTGCTAAAAGTTAACTCACATTTTTCTTTTAGCTGTGTAACTCCAGTTTAAAAAGTCTCCCTTAATAAAGATAAATTGTGCATCTGGAAGCAGTAGAATACAAATTTAAACTTTAATTAATTATCAGATTTCTATTTATCAGAGCAGAATACAAATTGCAATTCTTAATTAAGTGTAAAATACATTTTTTTCTTCTTTTTTTACTAATATAATGAAATTAAATAGAACTGATTTCAACAAACTGGAATTCATATTCTATGTAACGAATTGTTAAGATTTGAAAACTAGGGAATAATGAAGAAAATTTTTCATGTGAGAAATATTTAATCGATTGAGTCAGTGTAGTGTGTGTTTCGTGTTTATTTTATCAATGTTGTAAAGAGCAGTGAAAACACTCAAATAATGAGGTAAATGGATGAGACTAAATAAGTTCAATATTCTGCCACTTGAACTAAATATTGAAATAAATAAGTTCAATATTCTGCCTCACCACCATGGTTTTAATATTTCAGATGCAAAGCTGATGAACCTACACCTGCTAGGAGGAGGTGTCTCGAAAGAGAAACTGGTGTCACGACCTTGTCTTGTTAGAATTTATCTTTTGTTTTACAGTCAGTTTTTTAGTCGAGGCAACAGACGAGTAATTTTGAGGAGAGAGATAGTCAATTATTTTAGAAAAAATGAAACTCACTGCTTCTTAAGTATTTTCATTTTTTATGTACAGAGGAAGGAAGAAATAGAGTACAAGATTTAGGATAGGAAAACAAAAGGATATAAATAGATATCGCTTGCAAATGTGGTCGATGTTCTATCTATTTAACCCCAAAACTGGCAAGAGCAGAATACCAGCCTCGAAAGATATGCATTTTAATAAGTTCTACGATATATAAAGAAGTTATTTCAGTATCCTTGACAGAATAAAATGTTTTGAATAGAAATGAATTAGATTTAAATTTGCCCTGAAAGTCATGATGACTATATTTTATCGTGGAAGAGACAGCATATTGATTGCTTTTCTCTTGAAAAGTTTACCTTCATCTCTAAAAAGGCGTATTAATTTCGATATTTTTGTTGTAATCAATAACAGATAGCCATGATAGCTCTGTATTTATTACAAAACTTCACTTGATATTTGCAGCACAGGAGCGAAGTTGTAAATGCAAAGAGAGACAAAAAAACCTATATTTTTAGAATATAATGAAATCTGTTGCCCTTATTAGTCAATGTTGTAAATAGAACACTTTAACAAATCAAAACGACAGGAAATATTTTTAGATTCCTAATTAAAATATTTCTCAAGTAGTTAGGATATTTTACGTCTACATTTCCCTTCACACCAAATTCACATATGTATGTATTTACACAGTGTATGTAGACGTGTACTTACAACACACTGTTTTATTTTGAAACTCAGTCCTTCACTCAGAAATGGCATCCACTAATTTAAACGTAAGTTTTAAACGTGTACGTGTATGTGCTTGTGCGTGCATGTGTGTGTGCATATGTTTGCGAGTGTAATCGGTGGGTATTCTACTTGGACGAAGTGTATGTGTGCTCAGCGATGGGGTGGACCTATAAATTGAGTTGAATGTGAAATATACAGCTTCGCGAGACTTCTTAAGCATTACTGAGTCAGAATCGGGATCCGAAATTCTTTTCCAGCAGATAGGACGAGAATAATGGGGGGTGGGGGGCTCTAGCTTAGGTCTGAATTTTGGAATGACTTCTGCGATTGTAGAAACTGAAGGTAACTGATAATCAGCAGAACAGCTTAACAAAATATTGACACTTCCGTTTAGAGCGGAAATGCATTTTTACATCATTCTGGTAAGTATTTTCAGTTGAAAGGTTTCGAAATTTAACGTTGACGTTTCAGCTTTCCATTTAAGTTATTCGAATACTTCTGTAAAAGGCAACGTTTCTGACACAATAACAGCCGCCCACCTTTCGACTAATTATACAGTCACTGAACAGTTCGTACGTCTCTCGTATGCCTTATGAAGATTGTTACCAGAACAGATGTGAAGTTAATTATCCATTGGCTAACAAAATCATCAATAACAAACCAAGCTATTGTAGTTTTCACAAAATATTCTAAGCTCAGCTTGATCACATGGCAGCAAATCTTCTTGAAATTTTCAGTTTTCTAAAGCATTCAAGTAGAAAGAAAAACATCGTATTAGTCTTACCACACGCAAATCCCCTTGAATCATATTTGTAGAGATATCTGACTAATCAAATATTCTGTATATCGTTCTTAAATTTTGTCTTTCCCGGGGCTGTTGTCACTGTCCATTGAACTGATGTGTATTTACAGTAAATGAAGAACTAAGAACATGATAGACATATCTGATGTAGCTCATCATATATAGTAAGCGCGATTATATTACCCGGCGTGGGTGTGTATGTGTGTGTGTGTGTGTGTGACACTAAACAGAAAAGTGTCATTAATGGAATCATTGATCACAATTTTATGGCGACATATTGTGACGTTATGGATGTGAAAGGCAGAATGGAATGTAGTGTGTGTGTGTGTGTGTGTGTGTGTGTGTGTGTGTGTGTGTGTGTGTGTGTGTGTGTGTGTGTGTGTGTGTGTGTGTGTGTGTGTGTGAGAGAGAGAGAGAGAGAGAGAGAGAGAGAGAGAGAGAGGGTTATAATGTTAAAGGAAATGAAGTTAAGAATTGAAATCTTGATGGAAATTTCCAATCCAAAGCGGAACGTTTTATGTCTGTATAAAAGTCAAGACAGAGACGTGTGTGGTATGTACGGTTTGTAGAACGGAAATTAGCAGTTGTCGTGTCGAATCTCCCTGAAATATAGCTGGTTACTTATATTAGCTTCTAAGAGGATATTAGTGGAAGTTAACGTTTTACTGCACAGCGCACATTAAGAAGGTTGGTTGAGATGTGCGAAGTGACAAGATTAAAAAGAAAATGGGATGGATGAAAACTTTTTCTCTCTAGGAAGAGAAATAAGGACGGACATGAAAATCTTCATAGATTTCGCAATTTTCGCATGAAAAGTCTGATTAAAGATTGCGAATAACGTTACTGGTCTAGAAGCGACATCAATCATTTACTTTGTTTTTGAGCCCAAGTAGACTCTATGTCTGGAAGCTGACTATGTCTGGAAGCTGACTCTATGTCTGGAAGCTCCCGGATGTTTTGTTTAGCGACATCAGTTCGTTGTATTTGCCGGTAGGGTATTTGTCCTGGTTTAATGAAAAAATAACGCTGCAGCAGCAACAGACCTTCTGTGGGAGTAACCACATTTGGTGGGGCTGGATACAAATTTGGCAATGCTAGGGTTGTATTCACAGCATTGATGGGGCAGCAGGCATTATATACCCTGTCGTTGAGGATGGGGCAGCCAGGCTGAAGGAAGTATGTTTGGATTGTGGGCTGCCAATGGATTCAACTTCATTAATAAGTTGTACCTTTGGTAGTAACAATAAGATAGCTCACTCTTCCTGTTGACACATACTGCATGTTCCTGGAATATGCGTAATCTCTCGCACAGCAGAATTGGTAACTACTAATCTCAGAGAAGTAAAGAGGTGCCTAATCACTGGTACTCCATTCGATGTTAGAGAAGTCATTCCGATCGTCACGTAGTCTCCAAATAAAACGGGACTACGAGGTTGAATTTTTCCCTATTCCTGCAAATGAAGAAAAGCAAATTCCGTTTATGCGTTCCCTTGAGGTCACTGGCCGTCATGCCATCTGATATTGTGACAGTGGTTCTATAGACCAAAGCCTTTAAGAAACAGCATCTCCCATTGGAAGTTGGTCATTTTGGGGACTGTGTAGACGTGTGTTTGCGTTTACTGTGGCGTTCAATGTTAGACGAAATCCTTGTCTAAGCTGAAGTAACTGACTTTGAAGATGTGGAGGTCGAAAAGGTTGTAATACTGATGGGGAAAAGGGAAGTTCCTTGCTATGTTGACTGAAATAAGCAAATAATTGATGTTAATTATTTCAGATTCCATTACTCTACCTCTAGACGTGTGACGAGTCAGGTTCATTTTACGAACCTATGAAACTTTAAGTTTCATGGATCTGAGTCAAACTGTTATTAAATAATATGTGTATGTATGTATGTATGTATGTATGTATGTATCTATCTATCTACCAATCTCTCTCTCTCTCTCTCTCTCTGTATATATATATATATATATATATATATATATATATATATATATATATATATATATATATATATTTCTGCGCATTAGTGAGTGACCAATCAGAAAATGATATTATGCGGGAAGAAGTGTTAATTTAGCGATAATTGGTTCATGTTTCTGGATAAAAAACTTCAAAAGTTGATCTGCTCCATTAACTTCCTGTTATTCTCAAATGGTTTTTGTGATTACCATGACACACCCGCCTCCAACCTAAGTAGCTATTATTTCCAATCACCAATGCTTTAGTTGTATGTCGTGTACAGGGTTTTATACGCGCGCGCACGCACACACACACACAAGCACACAAACACACAACCACACGAACACACACGAACACGCGCGCACACAAGTACACACACACACACGCAACACACAAATACATACACACAAACACACACACATATAAACATACAGGCATTCATATTTGAAGGTTTATTCTTCATTAATTATAATATTGTTCCTTAATTACTGTAATTACTTGGCCTGAACTTTGTAATTTCTGAAGAATTATCCCGGAAAATAATTACTAAACCTTTTAATCTCGTGTACGTTTGCTTTTATTTACCAATAAGTAATTCTATTTGTTAGTTGCTAGTAGCAACGGTAGTTGATGACTATATTATTTCTTCTTGTTCCCATTTCCTTTACTGGACCATATTTATGCTGCAGTCAATGACGTCAACAAAATTAGTCCAATATTTTGTCCTCAGGACATAATTAGAACTTAACCAGAATTAACCAACTAACAAGCAGTAGTTAGTCGACCACTATCGATTTTATAATCAACCTACTACTTTCTGCTTTCGTCGTTTATACACGCATGCACGCACGCACACGCACGCACACGCACACGCACACACACACACACACACAAATGATACCAACCTATGTATAGTGTCTTTTCAGGACTGATAAGTAATTATTCTATTTTCATATAACCACTTCATTCGCTGCAAGTGTCTATATAAAGAACATAAGACATATATTCTTGCTTTTCATTGTTATTAAATAATTATATTTTGAAGTAGCCACTTCTTTCGGTACGTGTCTGTGGAAAGAATACCAAACCGTACTTATTCTCTTCCATTTCTCTCTCTTCTATTCTCGAACTCGCTTTCTCATCTCCTTATTTCCGCTTTTCCTCTTTCATCTTCACCTTTCACAATCTTTCAATCCAATAGAAGTAGCTACGGCTATGTACCATCATACTTTCTCTTGTCTCACTTTCTATCAATCTATGTATCTATATTTCTCGCTTTCGCTCTTTTTCTCAACAATATATTGATTTATTAGATTGGCACATAGCCTATCCTCAAAAGATAAAAGAAAAGTTTTCCATTAGAATATGCAAACATACACCTACATACTTACATACAGCAGCTCTTTCACAAACTTACACACCACAATAACACATACACGCATGCGCAGATACGGAGGCACGCATGCATAGATGTATGTTTATGTGTATGTGTGTTTGTGTGCGTATATATATATATATATATATATATATATATATATATATATATATATAATTATATATGCACAGAGAGAGAGAGAAAGATACAGATAAATAGATAGATACGTATACATATAAGCATGCATATATATACCTACTTATGTATCTTTATATGTATGTATGTATGTATGTATGTATGTATGTATGTATCTATCTATGGAGTCATGCTGAGAAATTTAACACATCCAGCAAACTAGCGTAAATTCAACATCGAACACAACTTCCGGCGAAAACATCTTGGACCAGAAAAAATATGACAGCATAACGGATCTTCTTTTCTCCCTACATTTATTCTATTCATAATCTCACAATGTAATTTATGTTTAAATACACATTGACACTGATGATATATACACAAATACACATGCATGCACAATATATACCTAAATACAACTGGCACATCTACTATAAGCATACATATATACATAAACCTAATATATACACCGATATGCACAGACATAAATAAACTTAAATGCACAAGAGACACTCATAAATATATACATAAATACACATAATTTTTATATGAATACAGACACACACACAAAATCACATTGGTATAAATACACAGACACACGCACTTACACATTTATAAATAAAAAGCATGTACACACCATTATAACTGCATGACTGAAAAGTTCGCTCCTCCGCAATTGTATTATATTGGACTGGATCTCGCCAGTTGGGGTGCCTTGAGCATGCACCTTCTACTCTGCATTTCACTGAAACAATGGTTTCTAAGAAGGAATTGTAAGACGAAAAGAAAAAAACGCAGAGAAGCCATTCATGCAATAAACTAGTTTTTTTCTTCACGCTAGACCACTTGTAGCAGAAAAATTTCTAAATAAATTTTGGGCTACCCTGGAATTTAGTATATAAGAGAGAGAGAGAGACAGAGACAGAGACAGACAGAGAGAGCGACAGACAGACAGAGTGATCCACGTATGTGTTTGTGTGTAAGTGAGTGGCATCTATAAACATACACTCACACCCATACATCTATGAATCAGTGACTGTCGTGAGTTTGTTGCCTATGCAGATGTAGTATGATATATTTTACATACACTAAATATAATTTAGTTTCATGTTATGCTGTTTGGAAAAATGCTTTCACTATATAAGTAAAACTATAAGTACGTCGTAATATTATTGGTCAAAATACTTCGATATAAGAGATCAGTAAAAATAGACAATGTTGAAACTGCGTCACACAAACATCTGTTGAATTGCCTTGCGCTGAACATCTGCTGTTTTCATGTATTGGTTAGAGACATGTTGTTTTCATGTCTTCATTATCATGTGTATGATATACAGATGGACAAGGCAAGCGGATATTGTTAATGAGTTTTTTTATGTTGGTGTATATATAGGTGATCTTATTCTGGCAAGAGATATATATGTTGTCGGGAGGGCAGGTATTAAGTTTGTTTCAATATCATGGAGAAGCACAAGTAAAATGCATTCCTATTGGCAATATTCCTTCTGTTTATATTGACTGTGCAATCAGTGAAATTTTGGTGCATCTGTGACAGCTCACCCTAACACCTATCGATAATTTATACCGTCATGTATTTTAATGATTACGAAAATGATTTACCTATATTTCCAGTCATACCGAAAATGAACAGTTTAGCGTTTGCTCCTGCCAGCCACTACCACCAGAATTCATCATGGAAGAAATGGTTGGAACACTTACTCAAAAACTTCAAAAACCTAGAGTTGAGAGAAGCTGGTCTTGTGCTGCATTCTGGCCTCACTTTATCCAGGTCGAAAGGATTTAAGATAACAAACAAAGAATTGCAGGTAATCGATTTTTACAGTGGTTGCTTACAACTACTACTACTACTACTACTACTACTAACTACCTCTGTCAAGCCAGTCGCCATGATTAACTGCTAGCTCCAAAAGTGTTTTTTTTATTCTCTCTGTTTATTTCCTTGTGTTCCTTTCTGTTGAAGAACGTAGGGCTCGAAACGTAAATGATTCACTATGTCAATAAATGTTATAATATTATTATGGTTTTCTGTTAAATATATACTCAATGTATGGATAATATGCATCATTACCCTTCATTGTCTGAAAAAATGTCTAGGTAGTCAATTATCATTCAAAAGCTCTTAACGTGGTTCACCCAAAAACTGAAGAATCTGAAATAAAAAAGAAAGGACATTACACAGAATAATGGAAATATAACAATGGTGTTGCCATAGTGTGCAAACCAACTGGGAAAAGTTTTATCAAAATCGATACACAGAAAACCGAGACATCCTAAATTTCACTACTAA
>NC_068992.1:68072442-68078606 GCF_001194135.2 Octopus bimaculoides
TGTGTGTGTGTGTGTGTGTGTGTGTGTGTGTGTGTGTGTCTATATATTCTGTGAGTACATGCTTACATGTATATGTATATATGTGTAGATTTTGTATGTATAAAATCCAAGACACATGCTGATTGTGAAGTGGATTGAATAGATTTTAACAAATAACGATTGCTTCTTTTTATCTTCAGAAATATAAGAAATGACGGTGTCAGCAGGATTTTAATTTAGAAGTATATTATAACAGCATACTTTAAGTGGTTTGTAATCCGTTACTCAGCTGTTTTCTCTTCATTATCTTATGTAGCCATTATTCAAAGTACACAAGCTAGCAAATCTATTGTGCATTAAGTACAAAGATATTTACGTTGCAATAGTGCCTTCGTTGGAATTACGCTAGAGTACGATAAAGCCTTTTAATCAAGTAGGTTATTGTTGCTGTTGATGATGCTGATATCATTGTTTGTTAAAACAATATAAGGAACAACTATGGATAAAAATGTTTTCTGATCTGCAGTCTATTAATGTCTTTTTGGCGAAGTGTTTTAGCAGGGATCCTAATTGGCTTCACCAAAAACTAAACTGAAAACAGCGAATTAGCGTATTCGTTAAATGTGTTATCCAAGTGCTAAAGTTCATGTAAATTACTCAGTTGCAGTTATCTCAAAGTAGTTGTCTCTTTCTATTGATGTCGGAGATTTGAACATTCTATTACCCAAGTCTTTCAACTCAGCAAATGCCATTGCCGCAACCTTGGTTTTTATAGTCTCGAATCACTGTACACTCCACGCCTAACCTTCACGCTTCTCACCATGCTTATAACTGTTTTTGATGTTTGTTATTAGTTTATATCTAACAATTCACGGAACCTGTTCAGTGGAAATGTAATGAGTATTGAGAGATAAATGTTTTAACTAACATCGTAGGACAATACTGACTTATGTGACACAATCAGAGGAATGACAACGGACAGGAACTTACTTAGAGGCGAAAAGAAAGTAGTTAGGCAAGAACTGAATATTTTTTTTTTTTAAGATAGTGTAGTTATCCAATAGTTAATTTGTATCGACGGCTTCTCTGGGTGCTTTTGTTTTTCCTACGAAATCTATTGTAAAAGATATATATGTGTTCGAAGGGACGTGAAGAGTTATTTATCCCTAAACAGCCTCGATGAAGAGAATCATTCAGTAGTTTTAATCTCATAGCCACAAATATTCTAATTCAAAATATTTCTCCACATTAGTTTCCAGTGTTTATTTCGTCACAAACATGCATGACTTTTTGCTACCGCTTTCTTTGAAGAAGTTATTCTTCTACTTAAAATATGTTGTGTGACTAGCGTTTTATGATTTTGGTTGATTGCCATTAATTTTTGGCAGTAATAGAGTAACCGGAAATTATTTTATCGATTTGGAAAGTCGAGAATTTCAGAATTGAACTTTAAATACCCCATGTTTATAGCTGCATTTTAATGGATTCCCGTGTTTCACACATTTTCACAGTAGTAAGGGATTCCTAATGAACTGATAGAGTGGATTAAACAAATTCGTGTAGCAGGTCTTATACTGTTTTTAATGTTTGTCCATTGTGAAACACGACAACCACAAGTGTGCACTGGTCAATTAAATCGATGCTAGGCATTCTACCATTTTACTAATTAAATTTAAATATTATGTTAATCGTTAATGTAATGGAATGACAAGAAAGGATTTATAATGTATTGTTTCGGTTTTTTTTTACCGCTCAAATATATATGTATGTATGTATGTATGTATGTATGTATGTATATAAAGATGAAGGAGGAAATAGCACAGAAGTAACTCTAAGACATTTCAATTTAAGAGGGAATTTAATAAAAATGATTTTAAAAGTTATAAAAAGAAAATACTCTTGCTTTTGATGAATCTCATCTTATCAAATACCAGTAAAAATATATAAAAGTTTGAAGTAAAATTTAGTTTATCTACTTTCTGAGGGTTGAAAACATGTTAAGACTATTGAAAAGGTTGCAAGACGCAACGAAAATTTTCGGAAAATAAAAATAGGAAATAAGTGGAAATTTTACCGGTTAGTGTTAAATTATAAGGCACAAAAAGAAAATTACTCTCTTCAGACACAACAGTATGTATATATATATATATATATATATATATATATATATATATATACATGCATGCATGCACACACATACGCATATATTATTTATGGGACTGCCTATTAAATCCTTTTTCGCCAACCGTCTAAAGAAACAACAGTGTTATCATTATAATTTACTACTTACTAAACGCTGTGTCTATTTAATCCATTTTCGCCACCTCTCTACAAGCAGGAATGGTATGATGCCTGGTCTCAGGTATAAATACACTTACAAAATATTGTGGAAATTTGTAAAGTAATGAGTGAAACTAATAAAATTCATACATTCATCATTTTCATCTGTGTTATGTCTAAAATTGTGTTGAAATTATCTTTTTCTCTTTTTATCAATCTGGATTAATTTGTAAATAAAATACTTGTACTGAAATTGGCACTAAAATTGTTCCACGTCCCTCAGTGAAGCAAGCTTTGAGCCTCTGGAGGAGAAACAAATTAATTCTGAAATTCCATTATAATTTCTCATTAATTCTTAGGGGATTTGGCTTACAAATTAAAATATTAAACACTTTTCTGAACTTATTTTACGTATTTTATTTCGCTGCTTCGTGGTTGAAAATATGAATTTTAAAAATAATCAGCTTCTGTTGTCTATTGGTTTACGGCCGATAAAAGCTAATGGCATCGATTTATTAAATAGTAATCTCCACTCAACTTAAAATATTTGTATGATTATATATTTAAAGGTAGGTGAATGGCTCTTACTCTGACTATATGCATGTGCGCTCTTGTGTGTATACATAAGGGTGCTTTCCAGTCACATATTTCCGGGTTTAGTTCCATTGCGTGTTAACTTTGGCAAGTACTTTCTACTATAGCCCTCGGCTAGTCAAAGCCTTGTGAGTGGATTTGGAAGATGGAAACTACAAAAAGCCCGTCGTATATCTAGATTTATGTGTGTTTTTGCGCGCACGCGCACATGTATTTTTCTTCGTTCCCGCAACAACTTGGCAACTAGTGTCGGTTTGTTTACGCCTCTCTAGCTTAACGGATTGGAAGAAGATACCGATAACATAAGTACCAGGATTTAAAAAAAGAATTGGTTCTGGAGTCTAATTGTTCCACTAAGGCCCTCACGGTGGTGTACCAGCACGGCCGCAGTCCAATGACAGAAAAAAGGAAAGGATTATATATACATATATATATATATACACACACACATATATATATATACATATATATATACATATATATATACATGTATATATATTCATATATGTAAATATATACATACATATAGATATATATATGTGTGTATGTATATACATACTTACATACATATATATATATATATATATATATATATATATATATATATATATATACATATATATATATATGTATATATATATATGTATCCTTAGTTTCGTACGAAGTCAAAATATACATAAAAGCACACACAGACATTATTGTAATTCTTGAATGTAACAAAATCCGCTCTCAGAAGATTTTATAAAAGCTAAGGTTTTTCATGCAACCCTCTCGGGGCTATCACAGCAGCTTATTTTAATATATGTTTCTGAAAACATCCAAATGATGCTATTTTTGTCTCATAATAACTATGGTGCTGTGAGTAGGTTGTTGTGAACTTATTTGTCTCAGGCTACTCCCATCAGACACTACAGCATATTTTCGTACGTTATTATATGTTAAACATTTATCAGTAAAGTTTGTAATGAAGAGGGGATTGCTTGTCGGCTTCCCATCTGATGAGCTGATGGTTCATTTTTAGCCATTGTAGTTAATATGGGGAGCGGAAGATAAATGATAGCAATGGTGTTAAATTTAAATGGGGAAAAAAATCAATTCCAGGCAATTTTCAACATGTAACTGAAACTGTGAGCGCTTGGAACAAAACCAAACGAAGGCTGTTAAGCAGGGTTGTATTGTTATTGTTATGAATATAATTTGGAGAAGAATCAGCACATCCATATTGATTTGCTTTAATTTCAGTATATAAGCGGAATTGCATAGAAATATGTCAGTGAGACATTAGTTTATAAAATATAACCTAGTTATCATTAATAATAACTGAAGACATTCGATTAGGCAAACCAAGGAATATTATCATCTTCCAATGTATTTAATTTAGAACTCCCACTTTCCAGCTATCGTATCCCCATCATTTAGGAATAATATATTAAACATACATAAAATTACTTTTATATTTGTCACACAGGAATATTGGAGTTCTGAAAGTGAAAGGCAATATGATTCATTTGCATATCACTTCTCCATTGTCTTCATTTTTCTCATCATATACGTTCAAGATTAAATATTCCGTGCATCAGTTGAATTTTCAACATATCTGTAAAACAGAAAATATTACCTTGTGGAATTTAGCGTCAGACATTTAGGTTCTGGATTAAAAATCATTCGAAACCCATTTTGCCTTTCGTCATTATAATATACATTTAATAACCGGCCATAAATGCGCAAAGGTTTTTCTTCTTAGACATCTGATTTATTGTTTGGTAAGTTAATATCTGCTTTTAAAAATTTAAAAATTGTAAGGAAGGATATTGCCTAGATTACATTTAATGTGAGCGATAATTATAAGAAGCCAACTTACAGTCTATGAAACTGTTAGCGTCGGTGGTATTTGAACCCACAGTGAAAAGGAGCCTAACTGAAACACCGCCAGCGCTTGATGAGTTAGGAATAGCACAAAATATATTTAAACGAAAATTAAGCAATTTGCTTGAATAAATTTCTGGATTTTTTCCAATGGTTTTTCTGTGAAATAGATAAAATGCACATTTAGAGCAATACAAACTGGAAGCCTGAAACTAAACAATGAAGTAAGTTAAAACCTTGAACAGGTGACATAAGTAATTTCATTGAACATGAATTTCTTGGTTTTCGAGAGTAGAAAGAGAAACTTCATCACAAGGTAAAATGAATTGTCTCTAAAATATTTTGCAAATTTGGTTGAACAATAATTATTCTCTCTTTGTTGCAGCTCCTGCAAGACTTCAGGATCGTGTTTCGTAAGCTACTGAGTAATTGAAACATCATTATGGATAGATTTTTATGTAGTGAGACATGCACACTCATATATACACACACACACACACACACACATACGTATATATATAAATAATATGGGTGGCTTATTAGCAATGTAACAACTTAAAGGCAATAATATATATTGTTACTGTCATTGTAATGATTACTATTATTTAAAACAGTTCGCTTCAGCTTCATGTGTTTTGTATGTTTCATACAAAGGCCCAAATCTTTCGGGCTCAGATTACTGAATAGAGGGGCACAGGGAGTCCAACATTACTGCTGAAAAATAAACTATTATTGCTCAAGGTGAGTCACATGGCGGTATAAGCGTAAGATGAAGAACACAGAGACAGCACGAATATTTTATGGTCAGAATTACTGGAACTGCTCTTACCCGATCTCGGTTGTACGCTCACAACACCTTGACCGACAATACCATATGGCCCGCCTTGACTGATAGCACCCTATTTACCAGCAACCATCTTGGTCTTTCTGGATGCCTCCATTCGGTAATATGAGCCTAAACGAGCTAAGTTTCTGTAAGAAGCCTACGAAACTTTAAATCGCATGGGGCCGAAATTAAAATGTTGTGAACCAATAAGACATGTTACTCCTACAAAATGTGTGGAGCCACATCGCACCGCGGCAGATCTGTGTTTCTGACCCTCTTCCATAGCCTAGGAACAATAGAATATCGTGAGGGAATGTGAGAAGATAGAAAATTTGTAATCGCCCTGTTCTTGGTTCCACAATACGGTCAGTGGTTACTTTTAGTATCGTACATTTTACTGCATTGCATGCGATAAAGACCGAGGCTTTGTTTCTCTTTCTTTCCACCAATTTTGTGACAGTGCAAAAAAAAAATTGCAGAAAAAAAAACTTTACTTGTAACTCAGAGAAAAAATATGAGTGTCTCTGATATTTCTAAAGTATATCCAGCTGAAGAACTGAAGGACTATATTTCACGTTTCATAATGTCTCAAATGTTATATATGAATGTAAATATATAT
>NC_068992.1:68081579-68081996 GCF_001194135.2 Octopus bimaculoides
ATATATATATATATATATATATATATATACACACTCACAGATATACATACACACACATTACATTATATTTCTTTCTCGTTGCAGCATATAGGAAACTGCTTCTGTGATCCAACCATCGAACTAATCTCTTTAAATGGAATTACATACTGCATAAAAGTGTTCACACCGACGCAGCTGGTGGCTTTCAATGGTGCTCGCTATGTTGTCATTTCAAAAACACAATCTATGTTCATCATATTGCTGTGTTCTAGTCCAAAGAAAAGCAGAGCATTGTCGGACTGGTTAAAAATTGCAGCTTCCAAGATAATCGATCCTCAACCATGACATTCATTATATTTTCTCTATTTTCTTTCCTTCGACATTTTTTGACAGGAGTATCAACCGAAGCTTCAAAAATAGCCGGCAAATTATATATAT
>NC_068992.1:68082076-68089265 GCF_001194135.2 Octopus bimaculoides
GGAAAGAGACAACATTTCATATCAGAAGAGATACATATACAGATATTACATATGATCCGCGAGTCTGGCGCAGGAAGACCCCTATGGAACTACTAAAGTTCCTAATGCGGATAAGATTAAGATTAAAGCGATGTTTAAAAAAATGACAACAACATAGAAATAATATGCTAATTATCACTGACTACTTATTAACGAATATCACTTGGAAAACTAACAATTAACATGAATTAAATCGGAAAAGTTTGAACAAAGGGGTGGAAGATGTAGAAAACAAAAATTCTTCTACATCACATATGAAATGATTCACCAATTTTAAAGATTCGAGGAAATTCCAAGAGAAATTTAGAAAAGAATAATAAAAGCAATCAGACGAAAAGCATCTGAAAAATATAAGGTTTCGAATTATGAAATATTCAAGTTATAAATACATACGATTATACATCTGCATTTTTAAAAAAGTTGGATCTTGCGATACTTTATGCAATAAACATAGATTACTGACTACCATTTTATCAATGGAGGGAGAAAGCTAGTTAAGATATTTTGCCGAAATAGTAAATCCTATTTTCTATTGCAAGAAGCTGATCATTGGACATTTCACAATCATCTCATTTTTAATTTAAGTTTGCCAGACTTTTTCATATCATACTTCAACGTCGTTATATGTCTAACAGTCTGCATGTAACCTAAATCTTTCACCAACGTACACGTACAGAATATATATATACATATATATATACATACACAAACACACACACACACACATATACATGTGAGTTTGTGCTTATATACACATACACACATTTTGTCAACTCTTCTAATTAAATATTTAGGCCGACAAATGGAATTAAAGAGAACACACTGGTGTGGCTAAGTTTTGTGTCTCATAGAAATAAACGAACAATAGCAGCATTAATTCCTCACTACTAAGACATTGCTCAACTTTGAGACTAGCAGATATATATGTAAAGAAATAAAGATCTACATGGAAATGTTTATCCACTTCTCGGGTACGCTTTCTTGGTAAGATGGGCACTTCTATAATTGACAACGATCAATTCATTTGAAAGAAATTATTTTAAACTTTGATGAAATTTTTGATCCCGGGACAGCAATTTGACAATTACACCATTTGTGTCTTTGGCAAAATGTTGAACATCGAATTTATATAAAGAAACATTATAAATCTGAATATATATTGCAACATTCAAAACAGTGTTATTTCCACACCGTCCAAAATCTGAGTGGAAGATATTTTAGAGATAGAAACCTTAATTTTATTTTCTCTGCCGAGGTTGCTTAAACATTTTGCTGTTATAGGTTCTCCCAATTCCTTTTTGGTTCATGCAATAAGATATTAGTCAAGCTGGAATAGATTCCGGTTTGCAGGTTCTTTTAGAATTCTGTTTTAGATAAGAGAAAATTCACAAACACTGTTTTGTTGTTGTTACTCTTTTGAATATAAAGTCGCAACATGATGATAGTTATAATGAGAATGAGGACGATTATGATGGAAGCAATTTTGTTGATGTGTGACGTGTTGGAATCTCATATTCACAGGAAAAAATGTTCTGCGGTAAATCATAATAAAAATGATGTTTTTGTCTGAAATATATGACGTGTTTATTTTCATTTTTTATATTTATTTTGCTTCTATTTAGCTTCCCTGCAGCTAACTTTCTCAAACATTAACTGATATCAATTTCAACGCATTTTAACGTAAGTAGCGTTCACCTCATAAATATAATGATATGACTATTTCAATTATTTATGATAAAGTATGCCATGTCTTTTAAACAAACGCTTAGCTGTCTAGATTTTTCAAACTCTCTCCGCAATATTTGCTCAGGCGACTTCATCTTTATTTGAATAAATAACCGACGGATGTATAGATTCTTTCATGTAAATAATATGGGGTTTCTTTTAAAAATTTTGATTTTCTAATCATCTTAAAAGCTTGAAACAGCTTAAACATTACGGAAATGATAGTCTGCGAGGAATCTGGATGGTAAATTATGCACAACATGTGTGTAATTTTTTTTTATTTCATTTCAAAGAAAACGTCTATTTAAATAAAGTTCCTAAATAATTTATTGAGATTGTTGACAGTTTTCCCTAGCAACTAAAAAATGTTGTTTTGTATAATTCATGCCTACTGGCAGTTACAGAAATGCTTGCAAGAGACAAATAAATGTTATTGTCAAGAATGTATTAGATAGGTGAATTATCGAGATTATGGTGAAGCGACAGCACTAATAACTTTAATCCATATTTATAGCATATTTTTGTGAAGCATAGTGAGAGGGATGATTGAAACAATCCCCAGTTGTTTTTAGTTAATTGCTCATGAAATGTTTCAAAATCGACTGTGATGTGTTTTAAACTCACAACAGAAATGGTAACCTCAAATAATACGAATCATGATTCTTCCATTTCTTGTATTCAGTGCAAAGTGTTGATTATGGCATCAGCGAAGTAAGACACCGTTTAAGTAATTTAATTTCAGTTTCACGCGAAAGCGGAGAAGTGTTTTAAGCATGCAACACACAGGTACACGACAGTGACCTAGTTACAATAAACCGAGATTAAGAAGACAAATCAAAACGAACAAGCCACTTATACTGATGAAGGTCAAGAATAAAAAAATCTCTGTATTATAAATATATCATGCCATAAGACACCAAGGGAACTGGAGAAACTACGTCAGAAATAAATTGTGACAAAATTTTATCATGAAACATTGACATGAAAAGTTCCAAATAGTGAATACTTTTATTCAATTGTATGAAGTCAAAGCGAGTAAAGGTAAGACTGCTCTGCATTTGGGAATTTTTAAAAATTATTTTGCTCACGTAAAGATTTTCAATAAATCTAGAATTAATGATAATTAAAAAATGTGAACTTTTAATAAATTGATACTTTATTAGAAAAAAAAAAGTAATCATGGAAAAGCATATATATTGTTAGTTTTAAGAACGTGTGTATTCCAAATTAACATGAAAATGAATCCTGAATCATCAAATGAAATAAATGTAAAAAAAAAAATATGCTCCTAATAGTTAGCATACATATTGATTCAAAGGGAGGAGGACAGCTTTGAATTCCGCTTGTGCTGTACATCCAGACCATCACGTTTCAATGACCAGCAGATCCGTCATCATGCTGACATTCCATTTGCCCTGGCATCGAGTTTACATGGTGCAAATATCCTGATGAAACCACTCTCCTTGTTCTTTGCTGCAGTCTTTACAATTATTCGAAAAATAGTCATGATGTGAGGGCAAAAATGCATCATGTCACTCATTCTAGACTCAAGTTGATAGAAACTTAAGATCAGGTCTTGGATCATTTTTCATATTCTGAGGAGCGGCTGTTTCCCAAGAAGGTTTGAACAATCTGCCCGAAGGAAAACCAGACAGTCAACTCGACACCTGCTAATGCATCCTCAAAATACTTGTCCTTCTTGAATTACCGAATCTGAGAACCAATAAAGAGTCCTGCTTTTAGCTTGTCTTCACTTATACGAAGGAACTTTGACTCAGGGTACCTGAAAGCCGCTCCATTCTTGTTCAGCGCCTTCACAAAATTTTTCATAGGCCCTAATTTGTGGTGGAGTGATGGCAGCAGAATTTTCTTGGAGTCAACTAGTGGCACATCTTTCACGTTATGATTTCTGGGTAAGAAGCTGTTTCTTGGTGGCCAGTCCTTTTGCTCATAATGTGGGTTGTCCGACCTACTATCACAAAGTCAAAGGAAACAGGGATGCGTTGTGTATCCTCCTTGAAGATCTAGTGGAATAGCAATAACTTTTAAATCATCACAAATGAGAAATTGCAATTATGATACTTGATGGCAGTTATTAGTGTCTTCATATTTTCATAAGTTTCTGCCATTTGGACCCTATGGCCAACTGGAACAGATGCAGCTGTCTTGCCATTGTAGAGAAGAACAGCGTTTAATGTTCTGTTTGAAGAATCAACGAAGAGCCTCCATTCATCTGCTTTGTACAACATCTTCATGTGTTCAATAAGGCCTTAAATAGATTTAACAGAAAGCTAAAGAATCCGGTTTGTTAAAGAACTGAGCGAATTCCACTTCACGATGACAGCACCAAGCTAATCTCATTTCAGGAGCTAGACGTCTATGATTCTTTAGTCTAGAGACAAGTAACTGCGCACTTTCTTTTAGAACGCTAAGTTCCCTCACGAAGTAATTCAGCTCAACTTGAATGAAGAGCTTGGTATTGGTCATATTTTGGTAGTTTATTCCTCGTCGCTGGAATAATGTTTGCCTCTCAAACCCTCTTTCATGGGGCCGAAGAGATGATAGTCTGAAGGCACTAAATCTGGTGACGAGGAAGTGAAAACTGTAGCGAAGAAGTGGCTCAAAGAACAGTCAGCAGAATTTTACGGGGCAGGGATACATGCTGTCATTCGAAGGTGGAACATTGCTCTTGAGAGAAAAGGTGACTATGTTGAGAAGTAGGAATGTGATCCACAGAAGACCAGCTTCATTCTGATGTATGATACATGCTCCTGTGTTTGTAATTATACCTGTCCTAAACAAAATGGCATTAACTTTTGACTCACCCTCGTACTTTATCACTTGCTTATGTCATACAAAGAGAAAAGTAACTTTTCCGTATAATTTGAGAACCTGATGTGTTAGAGAGATGAATGAAGAATAAACCCCATGAATCCCTATTTTTCATATATACTTCGAAACAAATACCACACAGTCAAAATCATGCAGACCAGTGTAATATACACAAAATGATAATGCAGAAAATAAGATGAAACTACAGAATATATGGCAGTAAAATTAATTTCACGAGCCAGTGTTTCCAAAACACTATATATAGTTGCATGTATTTGCTAAAACGTAGTATTTAGCAATAGAGTTGAAGGTTTCGTACAACGAAAATAATGCTGTCCTTATAGAATATGCTGAAAGAGATGCTACAAATGCTACAAGCAATGAATGAATGAATGAATGAATGAATGAATGAAAACGACTTTCCCTCTGAATCTCTGTACTGCCATATTGTCCTTTTGCAATGTTGTGAAGTAAATGGGAATAGTTAAACATGAAAAAAGCTCCCAGTATCACTAAAATATATTAAAAAGAGATCTAATAAACCAATGTGAAAATAGGCGGTTGAAATAAAGGAACGGGATCGGATGCATCTTCACAGACGATATAAAGCTGGAAGTCCTGTTAGTAAGCAACGCGGCCCTGAGTTCAAATTTGTGCCTTCTAATATTAATGACTTATGAGGAGGGGGATGTGTTAGGAATTTAGAACAAACCATATTGTTAAAGACCATACTAATGACTTGTACCCTAGCGAATGCATACTGAGAAGAGGGTGTACTTTTAGTCCTTTCTTCAATGGAAAATATTGAAACCAGGTGCATCGAAGGATGCATCTGGTTTCAATACCGCGATTGACAGCCTAACGGAACTCGTTGGTACGCTATCCCAACGTAATTAGAGACTTCTCATTCATATTCAGTTGGGTTAGGCTTCAATTTTTCATGATTTTCTTAAAGTATACCAATTTTAAATATTTTAGAATATTTATGTAAACCATATCTTTACTTAAGTGACTATTAATACTGGCTGACGTTTGAAGGGAGATTAATTCAGTTAACTGTGGTGAATCATGCGTGACTTTAAGAGTAGTTTTCTTGAATAAGGATGAAGCATACACAAAGGCCAAGCAGGAGCAATAAGCAACCACCCATACAATTGTGATACAGCAGTTGGACGACGAAAGACAAGTTTCAGGTTCAAAGAAATCTGTAACGGCCTTGACTCTCAGTTTGAGGTTTTATTCGTGATAAAAGTATGGGTTGGTACTAAATGCAGGAGACACGAAGAACCACATTAAGTGTGATGGTATCTACACTGACATACAAATACTTATGACGCTCGAAAATTACAAGACTTCCATCAGATCCGTATCCGATCATGGGTGCGATCAGAAGGACGATGGAGTTGATAGTGAATTTCAGGAAATCGATTTTGATTAATATGCAGAAGCAGAAAGCACTTGTCTGAATTCTGCCCACGAGGTAGAAGAAACGTGCATTAGAGACATCGACAGGTCCCAGACAATCATGCTGCTACAACTACAACCCCAACACCAACGACCACCACGACCATCACGCTGGCAATTACCTAAAGCTATTCATTTGGCAGAATCTGTAGTACTGGATAAGGCGGAGACGTATAGAGTTTCTTTGAATATGACATGTTGCGATTAAGAAAGGGCAGGGAACAATTTAGTTTGCGTTTATATGTTGTGGGAGATGAACAGCTGAAGTTCCTCTACATTCAGGACAAGTTTGTCGTTATTGGGGCCAAACGGGTAAGAAGTATGGGTTTAAGTGAGTTATTAGTATTAGCGTTAATAGCGGTGCTGATGTTGGTAGTGAGGGGGTTGCGGTGGGGTAAGTTGGCACAAATTTGCAACGATATGGAGTTTCGGTTTGTCTTGGAATCATTGTGTGAGAATAAATCTTGGACCCAAGGTGAAAGGTTCAAATTTAGATTCGGCACCAGAAACTCAGCGTTGAGGATGGCCATGTTGATTTAACCTTAAACTTCGTTGCGTGTATATGTGTCTCTGGAACATTATATAGACATGTGTGTGTCTGCATATGTGTGTGCGTGTGTGTGTCTGCATGTATATGCGTCTATGTGTAAATGTAAGGCTGTATGTAGGAGTGCATCTTAATATGTTATTTGTATATTCAAATCCTTACCTGCAGCACTTTCACACGCACGAATTCACTAGCGTCAACACACAAGCGTGCGCACACACTCGCATACATCGTAGACATATTTAAAACAGTTTTATCAGATTTGTATATTATTATTCATATTCATGCTGTGTCTATCACTGATACTACATCCTTAGAATGTGCTCAAGTTACGTAGCTCCTCTACATTGCATCATCACGCCAGTCCTTTCACATCTCAATGCAGTTGTTTATTTAATCTCGCTTCTGCCAGTTAGCTGTTTCTTCCTCTCATTCAAGTTAGTTTCCTATCACGTCTATCTCGCCAGCTATCTTCTTCTACGCCCTTCATTACACATCTTTATTATCTCCCTTGCATTCTTTCATCGTCTCTCTCTCTCTCTCTCTCTCTCTCTCTCTCTCTCTCTCACACACACACACACT
>NC_068992.1:68089275-68089758 GCF_001194135.2 Octopus bimaculoides
TCTCTCTCACTTTCTCTCTCTCTCACTTTCTCTTTCTCTCACACATATGGGCACACATGTATGACATTTTTCATATATTATGTGTGTGTGTGTGTGTGTGTGCGTGTGTGTGAGCGTAATAATATTAATAATAATATGCCCTGATGCAGTACCAGACAGTGGTTCTCATGGCTTCTTATCTTAACTGATTGTAGGTGTTATCATGTACATTGTTTTGTCTTGGTATAAAATATGGCCTACAGCAAATATTCTGCTCAATACCACAGATTTGCTTGTCAGTTGCTTGATCTTAACCAGTTGAGCACGTTCCTTGATAGCTGACAATATGTGCATCTCTGATCACGAGCAGAAGTAGTGGGGGAGCATCATAGCCATGTGTTGAGAGGAATTCTTTGGGGTTTGGATAATTTACCTTTGGAAACATGGGTATTTCGTTCAACATCCTCACACCATTATTCAAGGACCTTTTGAGCGGAATGGGCT
>NC_068992.1:68090092-68095935 GCF_001194135.2 Octopus bimaculoides
TAGAATCCCTCTCCCCCATTTCTTCCCACAAGCCCCCTCCCACTTCCGTGGTTTAGCCTCCATTTTGTGAACCATCAGACTCTATAAACAATTCTAATGTTGGGCCATTTGCCATCAACCAATCAGTCTGCACCTGAAACATTGCCATTTTCTTCTCATTTTCTTTTTGTTTGTTTTTGGTTTTACTTTGCCTTGTTTTCTTTTCAGTTTAACATTCTCCATTAAACAGACATGAAACATTCCCACAGATTATGTAGAAGGAAAGTGTCTGAGTACCATTTAAATCTTAGTTTAGTGCACACAAATAAATCACCACCACCACTACCATCATCATCATCATCTTTTGTAAATTTGACGAAATCAAGATTAGTTTAGAAAGACTGATGCCGCTGAAAACTACTCTATTTCTCTGCTCTCTATCGCCCGGAGATTACAAAGAGGGGTAGGCCTTTGATAATCTTGGTAATTCGGGTCCATATTATTGGCACTGTAACTTAAGGAACTTTGTCACCAAAAGGACATTCTTTATGAGTACTTGTAAGAAGAACAAGTATCTTCTAAAGAAAGCTTGCATCCGAATCCCTTGGCGACAGAAAGAAATTAAGTTGATTTAGAAACCTTAAAAATCTTATTTGCACACATTGCATTCTTACATCCAAAATGGTGACCACACAGAATTATGCCACCCAATAAATCACAAAAGAACAAAAATTCAAGTCCCACACGTAAATGTAAAAGGGAAAGGGAAATGAAAAGTATAGTAAACAGTAATTAGGAGAAAATGCCCTCAATTCTCAAATAAGTTATTTCGAAGGCAGCGACAGTAATAAGAGCAGCAATATCAGCAGCGAATGGTACACGAATAGGAGATGTATTCAGTTATAAAAAACAACGCAAGAAACTTACAAAGCTTAAAGCAAAATAGCCCAAAGAAATAAGAGATTTCCGTGGGACCATAAATAAAAGGCTGTACAAAGAAATGCTTGTGTAGTCACCGCAAAATAACCAGAGAAACTGAATGTCCGTCGCTCAACAAAAATAGGGTAAGTGAATCTCTTCATTTTCTTTCTCTCTGACAAACATTCCGTTGCTCAGAATAGGCAGTGTAAATGCACATGGCCTAGGGTAGCATTGGAAAAAGGGCCACCTACTCATTGATCGCAGGTCAATAAGTTTAGGTATTGTGGTTCTCAGTGATGCCAAACTCCTCGATCGACGTGTTTTCAGGCTTTTTTCGGTGGATACAAGATTTGCTTATCTCCATGTCAACTACGAATGAGAGGTGGAACTGTGGTGCTGTTCCAGAGAGGTCTATCTCGATAAGGACAATCTTACACGTTAAAGAAGTTAAGTCGGTTGTCCGGGATGTGAACAGTAGCTACGGGATGCCTTCAGATTGGTAAGTGTTTATGCTCCGACAGGAGCAGGGCGATCAGATTTTTTCAGACGTCTGGAGGTTTTACCGGAAGCGTCACGACCTCTAGTGCTAATTGGTGATTGGAGCGCCCTCTTGGACGCACGTTTTAATTCTGTAGCTGTTAAAAGAGTGGGTGGCGAGAGCCTCACAAACTTGCTCATACTTTCTCATCTGTCTGACTGATACTGAATGGATTTCTCGAATGTACCCGTGTGAACATGGACAAACCACATCGGTTCCTCTGGGTTGCAGATTATTCTGTACGCAGGTATATAAGGTTAATATAAGCTGTCCACTTTTTAAAATCGTCAGTTACACAGACCACACATTTGTGATCTGTACGGTCTGCTTAGATGGATTTCGTAGGCAGAGACCCGGTTATTGGAAATTGAACGCGTCATTCCTGGTGTGCAAATCTTTCAGAGCCTGGATTAGCGAATTAGTTAAGCGGGCGTTGACGGGGTCCATCGTCAACAACAAATGGAGTTTTGCTCTTAAAATGGCAATTAAACACCATTCGATTATGTTTCGTAGGGCATTAATGATAGAAAGGAACATGATAGAGGAAAGTGATTGTGGTGACGTGCTGGCGACCAATTCTTAGACGTTAAGCATGAAGGATGCATTATGAAAGCTAAGACGCGTGCTTTATCTAACAAGGAGACTAAAGCCGCTCGATGGGTCCGAGTGGCAGAGATGCAACATGGAAACAAAGCCACAGCCCGGGCGCACGGTACTCGAGCTTGAGCAGATATGTGAGGTATACCAGTAACACTTCAGCAACATTTCATCCAACTGTTTGGTTCAAATGGCAGAGCGGATTACAAGGTGGACTTCAGTGCCTTCCTCGATGGCATACCAAGGCTCTCGGCAAGGGGGTCCAAAGCGTTGCGACTTGCCGATAACAGTCGCGAAAATATGAGATGCAATGATGTGTTGCATGAGGAGAAAATTGTCTGGTTTCAATGGCCTACCCTACGAGATTTACCTTTATATGCCAGACTTGTTTGGTAGCATTTTAGCAAATATCTACCGCATCTAATAGCAGAACAGAAAGATTTCCTAATACTCTGAGTCAAAGAGCAGTGACACTGCTGCAAAAGGACACAAACAAGGGGAATCAAATAGAAAATTTTAGGCTCATGACTCTACTAAGTGTAGATTTAAAAAAATTGGCCAAGGTGTTAGGAAAGAGGTTGGTGTTTATCATGGAGGATCTGATTACTATTGGGCAAACATGCGGAATCCTAAGCAGCGCCATCCACTACAAGCTCCAACTCTGTGGGTAAAGAAGCGGGATGTGTATCAATATAAAGCCTTCAATACGGCCGACCATCGGGTTAAACTCTACAGGCATGGTAGCGGTATCAGTCGGGCTTGCCTGTGATGCGCGCAGAGCGACGAACTGTTCTGCACGCTCTTGTCCAGCACCAATGCATTGCTGACTTGTTGTTTCCAGAGGTGAATTATTCAGGCCCCAAAATATATTCCTCTCAACACATGGTTATGATGCTTCTCGACTACGTCTGCTCGTGATCAGAGATGCATGTATTGTCACACTAAGTGACATGCTCAACTGGTTAAGGTCAAGCAACTGAGATACAAATTTGTGGTATTGAGCAGAATATTTGCCGTAGCCCATCTTTTATACCAAGTCAAAATATGTACAAAACATTTCCAATCAGTTAAGATCAGAAGCCATGAGAACCGATGCCTGAGACTGTATCAGAAAATTTATTATTATTTATGTTGTTAAGTCAAGCTGACAGAGTCGTTAGCATGCTGGACGAGATGCGTAGCAGTATTTCGCCCGTCGCTACGTTCTGAGTTCAAATTCCGCCGCGGTCGACTTTGCTTTCATCCTTTTAGGGTCGATAAATTAAGTACAAGTGAAATTCTGGGGTCAATATAATCGACTAGACCCTTCCCACAAAACTGCAAGCCTTGTGCCTATAACAGAAAGGTTTATTTATGTTGTTGTTGTTGTTATTAAAAAGTGATTTTATAAATATACGTTAGAAATATTTGCATTGTGTTGATATAAAATATTTGAATAACTGACACATTTCTTTTTGTATTTGGTAAAAACGTATTTGGATTGTGGAATTTAGGGCATAAGCAACCACGCCAGCAAACCTATTATTTGATGTGCCATCATTTTATTTCTCAACAGAAATGTATAAAAATCTTCTGTTAAGATATATTTTCACATATTTTAACTGAAGTTACAACACATTTTTGACGAGTGATTCTAAAAGCAATAAACACATCATGTTAATGTTGATTTAAATAAACCGAATTGGCACATACCTTGCTTTAGAAACCACTACATGTAATTCGAAAAAAAAAGACAAGGAATATAAAGAAATACATGGACGTTATTCCATTTCTTGTAATTTCTTTGGCTTGCAGCTAAGATAGTTAACAGGAAATCTATTTAAAGAATTTTGGGCTGGTATCAAATGCAACTTACATTAGAAACTTTTAATTAAATTCAGAAATAATAGAAGGACTGTCTTGCAGTTCATTGCTTATAATTTAACTAAAACCAAGCTAGGTTAACATAAATCAGTGTAAGACATTATAAGACTATTGGCATCAATGGAAATGCGGAGAATTCGCCAGAACTATTCAACAAGCTTATAATCGGTTGTCAAATTAAATTTCCTGTTCGCATGTCAAGGGACAAATTCTATTACATTTCCAAAGACATTGGACGGTGAGGCCATAATATATTTGCTCCTCCTTCATTGCACCTGTCAAACTTAGTTTTCACATTATTTGCAACAAGTAGAATGCATTTTATTCAACTTCCTAGAACGGTGGATGATCCTGAGAGTGTTAGTTTAACAGCCGAGCGGCTGCTGGCTGGAAGCTTATCATTACCAGTGCTATCGGATTAATATATCGATCATTTGACCCTTAATGTGCCGCACGTTACCTAAAGTCATTTAGCTGTAAAAAAAAAGCTCTCTGTGTTATATGAATTTCGAGTAGCAAACATTCAATTTTTTCTTCAACTATTTAATCTACAAAATTTTTTTAAAAAATATATTTGAAATATCTGTTTGTGCATTCTGCAAAGTTATTTTCCTCCCCGACGGAGATCAACATACGCATTTCTCAATGCTTCAGACCTTGTCATATCTCTTGGGATATGAGATGATGGGTATAGAGATCGTGATATTCAAGAGGAAAGCAATGTTGATGACGATGATGGTTACAGTCCTAGGATCATCGTGTTAACATTGCTCACAATTTTATTGATTAATCTTTTGGTTTCAGGTTTAATATTGTCTGCTTTGAGTGAGATAGGTTTTCATTGTGATGGCACAGATCATTTACATGGAATACGAAACGAATTGAAATGACTTCGTGACGCAGGTCGACTCACACACCAGATATACTTGAATGCTTCTGGCCATCACGTAAATCCGCCGAGAAGTAATTAAGATTAGCACAAATAAAATAATTGCTCATATATTTTCAAACAATTCACGTAGTTTTAGCGCATTTTCCGATTTAAATACCACTGTCTGGCTCCTGTGATGTTCAATTTGTTAAAAGTCTTCGGGGCGGACCTACGCTTTCTTCCCTCTGGCATATTTAGTTTTACCTATAGAGATTGATTTACAGATGTTACGGCTGAAATTAACCGCAGAACACTCGGCTAAAGAGCACATTCACATTCACCCTTTACATGCTTTAACTTTTTTTAAATCTATACATTTGTATTAGGAGTGAGTGACCCCTAATGTTAGGAATATTCATTGAGTCTAATCAGGTTATTTAATCCTTATAATTTTCCCATTTTACAAACACGTGTATGTATTCAACAGTCCTGCTGGGAAGCGAAAATTAGGCTTTCAATCATTCCTCAAGGAAGTCGATGTCAATGAAATGATTTCCTAAGAGAATAGACAGACAGATTATATTAGTCATTCTGTTTTTATTATTTTCTTTGGTGCAGTGCAGTAAGAGAAAATATTGAAGTATTTATTCCTAATGCCTTGTATTTACTTACACAGGAACAAATTCTGAGTTTTAATTAAACTAGGATTGATTTTTGATGTGATTCTCTTCAATAATACATATTCTAGTCATATAATTCACTAGCGTATACTTACATTGTAACAACTCTATCTCTTCATATGCAGCTACTGAAATTTTATATCCATTTTATAACAATGTGAGGGAAGCTAACCAAATTATCTCCAGGGTCCTTCAGGAGTTTGCCATTCCATTAAAAAAGATAAAAATCAATAAGTCTGGTAAAGATGTCATTTTTTGTTATATGTACTTTATATATATTTATATATATATTTATATATATATTTATATATATATATATATTTATATATATATATATTTATATATATATATTTATATATATATATATATTTATATATATATATATATTTATATA
>NC_068992.1:68095965-68096781 GCF_001194135.2 Octopus bimaculoides
CATATAAGGAGAATTCACAAAAAAAAGAAAAACAGACGAAGACAGGTGGTGTAGACAACAAACAGATGTATTAGTTTAACGCTCGGGAAGTGAAAAAGTCTTTAACGTTTCGAGCCCACGCTCTACCACACTGATCCTGACTCTGGGGTCATATCACCTTCTGGTCCAGTGTAATCCGATTTTAGCTTGGTGTTGGACCAATAGTGTAGTACCTGAAACTTCATAGCATTGAACTGCACATTATTCTTGTTAGCTCATCTGTATATTTCATTCAGGTCTTTCTCTGGTTTCATGATGTCCTCTGGGTTCCTAACTGCCCGCGACACATTTATTGGTGCCGTCAGCATAGCTGGTCAGATTGGCTGACTGTAGCGCGGAGGGCATTCTGAGAGGGCCACCGGAAATAGTAGTGGCCCCAGTACAGTTCCCTATGGGACTCCACTGCAAATTGGTGTCTCTTCAGAATGAGCACCATCGGCTACAACTGTCTGACTCTTGCCCTTCAACAAAGCATGCAGCCACTCTGCCACTTACCAGGTGATACCAAGCTTTCGCAGTTTGTGACACATCATACCATGGTCAAACCTTGTCGAAGGCCTTGGTAAAATCGAGGTATATCACATCTACAGCCGACTGGTTTAGCTGTTGCTTCAGTACCCAGTCAAATTCCTGCAGCAACTATGTGAGGCAGCCCGTCTCTGGAAGAAAGTCATGTTGCATGTTTGTGAGAAGTTTTTCTTTTAGGAACGTGATCAGCCTTTTTCTCTCTCTCTCTCTCTCTCCCTCTCTCTCTCTCTGTCTCTCTCTCTCTCTCTC
>NC_068992.1:68096872-68105407 GCF_001194135.2 Octopus bimaculoides
TATATATATATATATATATATATATATATATATATATATATATGTATATATATATATGGGTGGGAGAGTTTGTAGAAATATGCCAAACAATTTGACAGGGTTACTACGTAGTATGAAGAGTAGTTTTAGTCTGAAAGAATTGCTGGAAGTAAGTTGTCAGTATTTCAATTATTCCATTACGCTCAATTTTGTAATCTATAATCGAAACCACTAAGTAATTACAAATTATAACATCTTTGATCGTTCATAGTTCTAATGTGCTGTAAATTTCTAATTTGTTATTAATTGTGATTACAGATAACAAAAAAAAACTCCACAATAATATAAGTGAGGAGTAACATTTTATTTTATTTTATTTTCTTCATACTACATACTTACACATATGTGTATGTATGTATGTATGCATGCATGCATGTATGTATGTATCTATGTAACTTTGATTATGACAGTAAAAAAGAAAGATGTTACGTAAAGACAGATCGCTGGATTAATAGGTCTATAGGTCTGGAGATCATGAAATTTAATCTAATGGATTGAAGTGTATTAATAGTATTAGGACTATTGACCAGCAAGGCAGAATTAAAACTGTTGAAATGAAAAATAACGAAGAATCAATTGTAAACTCACTTCTAGTATATTCTGGTTTATGCCACAATCGAAAGTTATTATTTCTCTAACATGAAGGCAATCATTCCAGATGACATAAGGGAAGCACTTTTACACGAATTACATTGAATATATTTAAATAACACATTGAATTCTTGGAAAATATGAAATATTTTCTGTTTAATATAAAGAAAATGATGTAGTGGTAGCAGTAGTAGTAGTAGTAGTAGTAGTAGTAGTAGTAGTAGTAGTAGTAGTAGTAGTAGTAGTAGTAGTAGTAGTAGTTTTTGCTATTATTGTTTTGTAGCTGTTGTTGCTTTTGCTATTGTTGTTGATGATAATGTTGCCTTGTACTGCGTCCAGTCCAGCTGAGACTGAGTAAACCTCTCATCAAAATCATTACACATTTCGCCTCGGATGTTCTGAATGTAATAATATATTGCTCATTGTATTACAACAGTGATGGCGGACAAAATAAAGGGAAATAGCTCTAGTTGCTAAAGCAGTAGGTTCCGATGGAGTTTGCAGTAGTTAAAAATGAAGAAGGTAAAATTTATTCCACGTTTATAATCTTAGGAGAAAAGTGAAGGTAAGGAGCTAGAATGGAATATGTGTATTTCAGATTGTAAGTGCTACAATAAGAAGATAATTTTATGCAAGGAATTTCAACAAGATTAACAGGTACACACTCACTCCATCACTGTTTCTCTCTCTCTTACACACACACACACACACACATGCACACACACACACACACAACAAAACATAGATAAGAATTAATACTGTGGCTGATACAAACTGACATTTCAGTTTTATAAGAAAAAGGCCTGCCGCATGCAAGCATAATTAGTGATTTCATAGCGTGTTAAGCATGGACATTCCAAATACTTGTCTTACTACAGCTTATTACGGAATATGTTGTCTGTAAATTGTCTGCTTCAAGTATCGGGAAAATGCTGCACTTACAGTTATTAAACTTTTTCAATGTGTCAATTAATTTGCACAGCACCCAAATTTAAGTTGCTCACACACACATACACACACACACACACACATATATATATGTGCGTGTGTGTATGCGTGTGTGTGTGTGTGTGTGTATAGAGAGAGAGGCAGATAGACAGACAGAGGCAGAGAGAGCGTGAGAGATATACACATTCATGTATGTATGTATGTATGCATGCATATATGTATGTATTAGTGCATGCGTACACAAACATATACGCGCGTGCGTATAAATATGATGCGAAAAGGTTTGAACGATGCAAGAGAGTGAGACTGAGGATAAGTTTCCTCGGAAATGGAGATTGAGATTGACTGGTCTTGTTTCGTGAGTGAATTCGATGTCTGCTCCACGAAGCGCCTCTTTTGGACTCCATAAAATATAGCCATGAACCAAAGGCTGTTTATGAACCAGGCGGCTGATTAAAGACATCAAAATATCGATTCAGTCCACTTTGATTTTGGAAACGGAATATCTATTTTGCACTCGAATAAACATCGTAATTTAGGTCCGTGTATCACAAATGTCCATTACGTACGTTTAACGTTTAACGTTTAACGTTATGTACGTTTAACGTTCAAAAACGAGTAAAAAAAATGTGCAGCAGCCGGGGCTCAACGTCGCAGTATTGCTGGGTCCTGGCGTTTATGTTGAACAACTGTTGCTGGGTGAATGGGTCAGATTGGATAAACTTCATTGCTTCTGAGAAATACATTGTTAGCTCTTGTGAACGTTGATTGGAATGGAGATATATTGTTGTTGTCGTTGGCAACAATATCTGCTCAATTAACTTTCAATCGTCTGGATATGTGAGATACTTATTGGTATACCACACGGTTTGGCTGTTTTTTTAACTCCTCGACACATTCATGCTTATACTATTTCTTTTATGTTTGCATGTAATAGTATTGTTATAACTTCAAAAGTATGTATTTTCTGACTATTCATGTATGCAGGCATATCATTCCTTGGCAATTAAATCGAGGAACATAAAGGGATTAGAAATGATAAACACACTTTTTAATTTCTCAGTAAGTTTAGTTAGCGGTGTATGTCCGATTGCTTTCTGATATATTTGCTCTACAAGCACTTCCAGTATAGAGTTCAGAAGTGTAGCAAGATTGACCATTGATAAGGCTATGTGTTTCATAGAAGCACAAAAGATAAAACTTTATAAAATAATTCAGCAATGTATTTATGCTTTCGTGACGTTTAGACCGATGTTAATAAATTGAGTGGAATGCTTCCTGAAAGTATCCTGCTGGTCACGATAAGCACAGAAAACGCTAAAGATTTAATCATGAACAGAACTGATTATTCCACAGAGCTTGATATTTCCCTGACATCTTGAAGCAAAATAACATTGGAAAACTTAAGAATTCTTTCTCCTCTCATTTCGTTAATATTCATAGGAAACAAAGAGAAACTCAAAAACAAAAAAAAAAGTGGATTTACGAAAATAAACCCAACACAGGAAAGGTCATGGCATTCCTATTCATTTATGTCGGTTGTTTTCTCAAGATAAACTAATAATTCATTTACAGCCAAGTAAAAAATGAAAGACTTGAAATAGTTGTATATTAATTGGGTCAAAGGTCGCATCTTGCAAGATTCATTTTCAGTTATGGAGGACAATAAGGATGCTTTCTATTTAAATACTATTGACAATTGAAAGATTATCGAGCAAATAGATCACTGTCGGGAGAATACTAATCATAAACATACATTTATAATATATATATATACTTTATATATATATATATATATATATATATATATATATATATAGAGAGAGAGAGAGAGAGAGAGAGAGAGAGAGAGAGAGGGGGAGGAAGAGAGAAAGAGAGAGAGAGAGAGGGGGGGAAAGATATTGATGCAAAGAAACACGCTCAGGCTTGATATATAAAATATAGATACATACAATACACATGTAAATATATATATATATATGTATAGGAATATATATAGAGAGAAAGAAAGCCTGAATATGTGTGTGTGTGCGTGACTAAGATAACAGTTTGTAGGATACGTGGGGAGGGAGATGAGCGAAAATAACATTAGAAATAAAATACAATAATATCAAGGGAAACAAAATATAAAATGCAATAATTGGAGGTAGATGAAAGACGTTTCCTCCATGTATGAGGCCGCCTGTTCCCGATATCAACACACACACAACACACACACATGTATATTCGTATATACATATATGAATATAACCCCCCACACACATATATATATATATGTATACATACATACACATACATGCATTTATCTATATGTATCTATTGCTATATATATATATATATATATATATATATATATATATATAAATTTAAATAAGGGTGACAAATTGAATATGAATTTGATTAATATCAATTTAAAACCAGTGGCCTAGCAAATTGAAAAATCTGAAGATTCAGAAAAACTTTATATTACATACATATAAAAGGGATGACAATTAAGTGGACATCCCTTTCGCTAGAAGACCAACTACGGTCTGACCACTAAGACGAATGTTCTCAAAAAAATTCAGCAAATACTAGAACGTAAGCGAGCAGGACAAATGAAAAGATACAAAATATAAAGATCGGTTTCGATGTTAACGAATTACGTAATTGTCTGCAACTCTATAGAATGATCGTGCCTTTCAATATACTTTGCAGAACTATACACGAAACGTCCGCATGAGATTGAACATGTATATAGTTCTACTAATTACATTGGGGTCATATTTCAAATGTCTTCGTTCTGGCGCGCCAAATACCGGGAATTATATTGAAAAGAACGATCATACTGAAGAGTTGCAGACAATTACGTAAGTAATTCACTAACAACGAAACCGATCTATGATTAATCCTTTATATTTTGTATCTTTTCATTTGTCTTGCTCGCTTGAATTTTCTTGAGAACATTCTTCTTAGTTGTCAGACCGTAGCTGGTCTTCTCCTAGCAAAGGGATGTCCACTTAGTGGTCATCCATCTTATATGTAGGTACATATGTATACATACATATATATACATATATATATATCTATATATATATATCTATATATATATATACAGCTATATGTTTGGATGGGTGTATCCCTCGACATGTTTACGAATGCTTTTTGTTTGTGCATATATACATATATACGCGGGTCGTGTGTGTATGTGTCTGTGTATGTGTGTGGGGGTGCATAGACGGTTGCATGAGATGTGTAGAAACAGATACACATTTTTATTGAAAGGTATAGGTTGTTAAAGACGAGTTTCCATTGAAATGGAGAACGGTTACAACAAAAATATCTTTCAAGAGCAATGATATTTTGGGGGCTAAAATTAGTTAATTGGAAGAAATCTGAGAAAGACTTAATATAAAAATAAAAACAAATATAATTTCCATGGCTTAATTTCAAGTAAAATATCTTAAATGAATTTCATAATGTTTTCTGTCATGTACTCGATCTTCAAGTACAGCTAGACTTCAACTGCAAAATACGTTGACATTTTTTCTGCAATCACTATTCCAAAAGCTACGGGAGCCAGATGAGTGCGGAATGAATACTATGGATTACATTTCAAAAATAAATGACTGAAGTTAATTAAGCAGAAATATCATCCATATAAAAATCAATAATTAATAATAATAATAATAATAATAATCCTGTGTTGAACACGTATAATGTAGTCGGCATGGAAACCCACATAGAAATGCTAATATATATGTATATATATAATCATAAATATACAGGGATTAGCATGAGTTGCTTCTCCAACATACTGAAAATGTAGAAATAGCAGTCAAAGAACTACTGATTCCAAATTACAAATTTTTTTCTCTAACGGATGGCGATATTCTTTGACTGCTATTTCTAAATTTTCAGTATGTTGGAGAAGCAACTCATGCTAATCCCTGTATATTTATGATTATAAATGGTTTTACCGATACAAGTTTTTTCATAGTGAACTACTTGGCAAAATTGTTAATTATTAATTTTATTACTAATTGACGATTCCCTGCCCTATATCTGTATATATGCATAGATAGATAGATAGATAGATAGATAGATAGATAGATATACATGTGTGTGAGTGCGTGTGTGTGCGTGCGTGGGTGTGTGCACGTGAGTTCACGCTCGCGTATGTGTATGTATTTGAGTATGTGAAATGCTGGTCTAACAAACATATCCTAGATTGTTTAATCCGAGGCAAAAATTTGCAAAATTACTAAAATATTAAAAATGTACAATGCATGACCCTGCAAAGATAACCTCAGTACGAACAGTAAAAAATTTTCCGAATAAACTCGGTTTTAAATAGAACAGTAATATATAAAATATTAGGTTGTTCCGAAAATAATGGCCGATTTCAGATACAATTTTATTCTGGAAGAATTAAGAATAGAAATGTTTTGCTTAGTGAAAGTGCGAGCCGTGAACTGCCATCGATCAACGAAATATTTCCGCTTCGTTAGTAAAAACGCATTGGCTTTGCTGGTGAGAAAGCTTTGAAAGCTGATTCCAACTCTGGTTTGAGAGTTTGACCACTTAATAAAGTGTTTAAATGCTTTAAAAAATGGTAGTCAGTGGGTGAAAGATCAGGAAAATTGGGAGGATGTGGTAAAGTCTCCTATGCCAAGACTTAATTCCTGCAGCGTCGTTCTTGCAACATGGCTTTGCATTATCATGGAGCAGAATTCAGCCACGCCGATTCACCAAAGCAGTTAATATTATTATTGTTGCTCTCGGTATATCTGGGAGTCACCAATGTCTTTGCAAGAATGATTTCAAGAGCTTTGAATTTTAGGAACTGAGCTGAAAGAACATTTAAGTCTGAAGCTTTGTTCTACTTAGAATTGATGGGTTGTTATGAAACAGTGATGTCTGCTTGACTAAGTATTTTCGATAATTTGATCTTCTTTTGTCTGGAAAACAACGTTCCACATTGCTTTTAGAGTCATATCAATTTCGCGAGAGGTCGTCTATATACAAACCATCTTCACAATGAAGGAGATAAATATATTTTTTCATGATTTGAAACTCACGAAATAAAAGGAAATCGTGTGTAACCGGAGAAAGCTTTTGTATTTAAATTAATAGCAAAACATCTTTCTTCGTTCGTTTTTCAAGAGAAATTACCAATACATTCTCAAGTATTTACATTATAATTGTTTCTAGTTTCTCCGTGGGAAAGCTATGCTGTTTGTTGTAGCAGTCTTTATTTGATTGTTCTTCATGTATGTCCACCCATCTGTGCGATAAGTGTCTCTTATTTAAAATTTATTATCTATTTACCCGTATATATATCATTGATTTTGTAACTGTAATTAATGAAATGTTTTTTTTTAACGTCACTCTACCACATGTCACTTATTATAATTAATCGTTGATTATAAATATCTTCTGCGGATATCTTTTAATATTAAGGTAGATACCTGAGTAGGCTAAGTACATAAATAAGCTCTTATCTTGGAATCACCGGTCAACATTAGTAAAATATCTGCAGATATGTATTTCGAATCTCTCTGCTTTCAATTTTAGAGCAATGGCTGCTTGTGTAAGCCTGTAAGATATTCCAGATACTCTGCTAATATTTGATGCTGTTAAATATTTTATGATGTACAGAACGATGAAAATGTTTAATGATTGAAAACAGTTTGCATTAAACAACTTACAGTCTTGTACGAAAGAACAATCCAGACGATTTAGTTGGACCTAGAATATAGGTGGTTAAGGTATTCGGCTCACAATCACAATGTCGGGAGTTCGATGCCCAGCAGGACACTTTATTTCATGCTGCTCCATTCCACTCAATTGGGAAAATGAGTAGTATCTCTATTTCAAAGAGTCAGCTCTGTTACATTCTGTGTCACGCCCGATCTCCCTGAGAGCTATGTTAAGGATGCGCGTGTTTGTGAAGGGCTCACTCACATGTGATTTCACAAATAGACTGTTCCGCTGGTCGAATCGATTGGAACACTCGTCGTCGTAACCGACGGAGTGCTTGTGTTATGAAGACTTTGCTTTCCGGCATAGTTTTGAGATCATGTGATCTTTTCGGAAATTATTTGGCTTCAAGTTATTCGAAGGATTATTGAGAGGAAGCAAAATCATCCAAGAAAGGACTTTAGTAGTTGCATTCCGAACACTTGCAGAAGAAAATTCAGTGTCCTTTGAATCGGGTCAGCTAAAGAGTTTTCTGAAGACCATAACATATTTCAAGGAACACGAACCAAGAACATTAACACAAATTGGCTAGATTCCAACAAACTTTTTGGTTAGCAAATCACTGCATTTATATAACTTATCTCAAAGAAATACAGTTCACGAATATAAAACTTTATATTTATCAATAATAATATACAGCCGACTATATGTGAGTGACAATTTCTTCTTTCTTATCATCTGTTTATACATTATTAGCTTTCCTTATGATATCTGAATCTTTCCAACTCATCATATTTTTTTCTTCGTCGTTAGAAGAAATAAATACAAGAATAACATAGAATTAAGCAAGTATTGATTTTTCTTCTCAACCACTCGAGCAGAATGGTGTATTTTATGTTTGCCACTGAACCAAATATACTTAGTTGTGGCGACACATTTTCACATTTTCTTCTCTCTCTCTCTCTCCCTCTCAATCTGTCTCTCTCTCTCTCTCTCTCTCAATATCTCTCTCTCTCTCTCAATATCTCTCTCTCAATATCTCTCTCTCTCTCTCTCAATATCTCTCTCTCTCTCTCTCTCTCAATATCTCTCTCAATATCTCTCTCTCTCTCAATATCTCTCTCAATATCTCTCTCTCTCTATATATATATATATCTCTCAATATCTCTCTCTCTCTATATATATATATATATCTCAATATCTCTCTCTCTCTATATATATATATATCTCAATATCTCTCTCTCTATATATATATATCTCTCAATATCTCTCTCT
>NC_068992.1:68106159-68107393 GCF_001194135.2 Octopus bimaculoides
TATATATATATATATATATATATATATATATATATATATATCCTTTCTTTCTCTCTCTCTGTTTATCAACCAATCTATCTCTCTTTCTCTTCCCCCTCTCTCTTCCCCTCTCTCTTTATTGCTTGTATATTTTCCTTCTCTCAAATACAAAGGCAGACATTTAGATAGTCACATTTTAGGAAAAAATTCTTGACTGAAATTTTCAACATCCTTCATATTCTCTATAATAAGAATATTCTATTTTTAGTTTATTTATAAGTTGACATTTTATGTAGAAAGCAAAAAGAAAAATAATAAAAGGGAAAATAAGCAGTTTCCTCAAACTTTATTCAAACAAAATTTATTTGCTTTTATCCCGATATTCGTGAAATTCCTTTTTCCTTTTTTCCAACTTATATCAATTTTGTGCGCATCAATTTATGTGGCAAGTTCAAAAACATATTTGAGGCAAAACCAGAGTTTTCTGTTAATATTAGTTTGTTAATAGTTTGGAAATTTCGTCCAACTGTTATAGGTTATCTTAGTTGGTTGGCATCACCGAAATCTTTAATAAACAAAGCATACAACGCATTGTAGAAAAGTAGAATTATAACGTGAAACTTCAGCACAAAGCAGAAGAGGTGGAGCTTGACTTTGAGAAATGGCAGTAATGTCTACTATAATGCTATGAAGTCAGTATCCAAAGATTTGCTGTTCTGTACAAAATGAGCACAACAATATTATTGGAGACACCATTCTATGGGATATTATAAATGTTGGCTTCAAATTTTGGCATAAAACCAGCAAGCACGAGGTGGATGGTCAGTCGATTATATCAATCCTACTGTATGAATAGTACTATAATTTTTCGCCCCTCAAAGGATAAAAAATAAAGTCGATTTCGGTGGAATATGAACACAAAGTGTAAAGACGGATGAAAAGACACTAACCATTTTGTCCAACGTGGTAACAAATTTGAAAGCTCACCACCTTTGGTGGCCGGTTTATTGTTGGTTAACTATCCTTCGGCTCACAGACTTTGATGAACAGTTTGTTGTGGAATAATGATTCTGTCAGCTCACCGCGTTTGCTCAAGAACAAAACGCACTACTCGGTCTAGGAATTGAAATCACGACCTATATATGTATATGTTTACACATGCATTTATACATACATACATGCATACATACATACACATACATACATACACACATACATACATAAATACATACATACATACACACACACACACATA
>NC_068992.1:68107403-68110460 GCF_001194135.2 Octopus bimaculoides
TATATATATACATATATATATATATATATATATATATATACATACATACATACATAAATACATACACTTACATGTGTGAGTGTGTGTGATCGCGCGTACATGTGCGCAAGCTTTTGTGTCTGTGTTTGTTGATAACCGGTGTTTGTGCTTTTATGTCCCTGTCACTTGGCAGAAGCGAACGATAGTATAAGCGCCAGCCTTTAATAAATGACTTTGGGTCGATTCGCTCGATAAAAATTCTTCGATGTGGTGCCCCAGCATGACCGCAGACTAGTCAACGAAACAACTAAAGGATAAAAGATAAGACACATCTATACACACATTCACACGTATATGCATACAAAAAAATGCATAAATATGTACATTCCTAAATGAATGCATAGATATATACACACACATACACACGCGATTTGTAGAATACATTTTGCAATATTCAATGTGACCTTTACTTTTAATTCTTAGTTAATGAATGAAATCGTTGATTAGTTTCGTCCATCTCAATAATAAAGATCTTAGCAGAACTTCCGTTAGCTTGCTAAACGTAAAATAATTTAAAATTTAAATCGCATCTCCTTAGTTACCGCACATTCGTGACAGATATAGGAATTACATCACGATTCAGTTAATGCCGGCTGAAAAATAAACGTTACAAGAGAATGGAGATTTTGGAATGATTCAATAAAACTTGTTACAATGCTTCTAAGACGTTTACAAGGTAAATACATGATGCTGAATAATATCTATCTATCTATATATATATAGACACACACACACACACACACACACATATATATATAAAATATATATGTATATATACACACACACACATATATATATATATATACACACACACATATATACACACACACACACACACGCATATATATATATGCATACATACATATGTGTGTGTGTGTTTGTCTTTTTCTCTCTCCCCCTCTCTCTCTCTCTCTCCCTCTTTCTCTCTCATACACACACACACACACATATACACACACACACACACACACACACACACACATATATATATATACACACACACACACACACACACACACACTCATTAAAGTGTCATTCCATAACTACACAAAGCGAAACGGATCAGACAAAAGACGATACGAAAAACGAAAGAATGTATTTAGGCCAGGGGAGAAAACTCTGCTCTACTTAAATTAGTCGTCTGTAAACTGTTCGCATCGAGTCTTATACGTACTTAAATATACATACATATATGCATGCATACATAAACACATACATGCATTACATACATACACACACACACACACACACATATCTATATATATATATATATGTATGTGTGTGTGTGTGTGTATCTATGCACGTATGTATGTATTTATTATATAATTACACATGTAAGTGAATATGTATACGCTTATTTATTGTACACCACATATACAGATGATTCAGAATTGTTGTTGTCATTTAAATTATTTTGATTTGTTTCATTATGTATTTTAAAGATATAGTTATCATTTCTATCTCAATGCGTGTGTCTTTGTTTTCTCCGTATTCTTTCTGTTGAAGAACGTAGCTCGAAACGTTAAAGACTTTCCGTATTCCCGAGCGTCATACTAATACATCCTTTTGTTGTTTACACCACCTGTCCTCGTCTGTTGTTGTTTTTTTTTCGACCATTCTCCCATACATATATATGTATATATATCTTCTCTCATTTTTTACTGGTTTCAAGCCAATGGCTGATGTCAAACTGCTGCACGACTTGCAGTTACTCGGTGTTGTTTCGGTATTGTTTTTGGTGAAGTAGGATGGACATGCTCTCCCTCGTGTTTCCTGCTGCCATGTAGGTTCATCTGCTATCTTAGATAGAAGCCTGTTGAGGCCTTCTTAGATTGTACTATGGGAATATGTGTGTAGCTGTACTCAACATTTAAACACATTAATCGACTTACACTTCTTTGTCCAAATTATTTATTATATTTATGTGTGTATGTATGTGTATATACGACAGGTTTCTTTCAGTTTCCGTCTTCTAAATCCCAAGGCTATACTGTAAATATTTGCGCAAGGTGCCACGCAGAGGGACTGAACTCGGAATCATGTGGTTTGGAAGCAAGTTTCTTACTATATAGCTATATGTGCGCCTGCATATATATTGAAAAGAATGTAGCTCTGTAGGGCCAGAACAATGCAAGAAGGTACAAAGTAAGCTACAAATGGAAAGGAAAACAGAACAAAGTTGTAGTTTTAGCCTGTATTTCTATATTTCCTCCTCCTTGCTATTCCTCACCTCCTTCTCCTTCTGCCTCCACTACTCCTTCTCTCTCTTCTTCCTCTTCCTCTTTCGCCAAACTTCGCCTATTTCGTATTACACTCTCGGATATCCAAGAACTACTTGGTCATAATAGTCGTGAGCACCTACTTTCAATTCAACAATGAGATATTTAAACAAATCTCAGGCCTGCCGATGGGGGGCTAGCCCCTCAAGCCTGCTAGCCATCTCGTACATGGACCAGCTTGAACGCATGGCGCTTAACACCTGCCACCCCAGCGTCTTCTTTCCTAGGTACGTCGACGATATCCTGATGCTCTCCTCCTCACAGAAAGAAGCGAACTCCATACATGAAAATTTCAACAACGTCGACAATATGGACTCCAATTGGAATTTACATACTGTTAGCAAGAAGCCCTTTTACCCACACAATACAGCCTATTCCTTGGATAATGGAACAGCAATTTTATACTTCCTGCATCTCTCCCTTTCCAAAGTGACTATTTCCTTCTAATTAACTCTCTCATATCACCTTTGTTGATGGGATATCTTTTATATACCTGAAACAGCTGTAAGACTAACTTTCTCTTTATGAATATCCTAGAAATTCCCCACTCCCTTGGTCTTGTCATCTCATTTTATTTAACATATACACGCTCACACACGATCTGTGTTAGATTTCTCGGTCATACTATTATCGAACCGGGAGTCTAATAGCCTTTTCGGTCTTCTGGATACTAAAACGTCTCATATTAAATGCATATACATACATATGTGTGTATATATATATATATATATATATATAT